>NW_007379949.1:38394-70269 GCF_000475195.1 Diaphorina citri
CCTCTTCTCGCTCGTCTCAATAGCGTGCACGTCTTTAAACTCTTAACGAAGATCCTAGAACTCGGTTAAACGATAGTTCTCAAGTTTTTATAACCTTGAAAATTTAATGCATAACGATCGTTAACCTGGTAACTTTTATCATTCGTTAATTTTTCGGTTCTCTGCCGTTCCAGTCGCATCAATACAACCATCACGCAGACCAAGATAGTTGCGATACAACGCCCAAGCTAAGGGGTGGGCCCGCCTAAAATGATACCCTTTTACAAGCAGAGGCCCTTCGCCGACGAAATAGGACAGAAGAAGAGAGAAGCTAAAGCCCTCCTATTCCTGGCATCGTCATGTCAAGGAGAGCGACAGTTGGAAAATTACTTCTTTTAATGTTTAGAATAGTTCTATATGTAACTTTTATCTCGTAAAATGTTTTTGGTTTCGTGCCCCCTATGTGTATGGTTATAGTTTAAATTTTCTGATATTTGGCATAGAAGGAAGACATTGGACTTTACAGATAACTTACAACTTTGCGAGCGTTTGTGGGGCATTAACGGTTAAGATTAGATTTTGGGTAGGCACAAGTTTGAAACTGCTTAACTTATAACTACTGTTTAGTCGCTAAGCCTAAATGTTTCTCGCAAGCTGTCTAGTTAAGTGGCCGTAGGCTTATTGTTTGTAGTCTTTGCCGACAAACTCACCAGAATGCCAAGTTGTTTAGTTCATGCTTTTACAATAGTTTTCAAATGGAGGAAAAAGATTTCGACAAGGTGTGCTTTTCAGGAAGAACCACAACTTTTCCTTACTTCACACCGGGTCCCGCGACCGCAATAAAACTGGAAAAAAGGGCAAGAGATTTCGAGTCATTTGTTTTCCGTTGTAAAATTTAACAAAGAGTTAGCTTAAGTCGGTTACATTTGAAAGATGAAAGATAATGCTGTCATATCCGCTGCGATATGACCACTACTTTCATAACCGTTAGCAGGGTAAAAAAAAAAAAAAAACAACGAATGTTGTTAGATCATTAAAAGAGGTGAGGTCTGGATAAAGACATTTGAAAAAAGACCGAAGGTCATTACATCTACTAATACAACTACAAAATAGAACTTTCAACGAAGTTAAAAACTTTACAAACAAATCCGTTTGTAAAACGTTCAGACAACAGCATTTCTACTAAGCAAACCATGATCGAATCCTGTTCTTAAGTGACAATGAACTCGATACTTTAACGTGTGCTCGGTAGATGCAGTGCAGTGCACTCCACCATCATCACACCGATAGAACCTTGCTTTTCATCCTTCTGTCCTATCCTCTTTCGTGCAACGCTGATGTAGACATATAATGAAGGGGTAGTCTAAAAGTGTACTGCTTGCACTCACACTAGCAGGGCGCCGATCGCGAAGATGTTCCGTCTGCGTGATGGCTTAATTCGATAGATCCGACCGTCGCTTGTAAAACTTTTGACAACCCTTTGTTTACTAAAGCAAACCCATGATTCGAACTGTTCTAAGTGACGCAAAGGAAACTTTCCATCTTCTGTTGTGATGGTAGTGCAGGCAGTGCTAGCTCACGCAGTCTCACACCGAGAGGACTTGCTTTAAATTGAGATGTTTTTACCCCTTGAAACTTGATGTGGAAAGACTCTGAGGGCTACTAAAGTGTACGTGAATTGCACTACCATCACACCAAAAGACAAAGATGGCAAGCATAGGTGCGGGAAAGGCGCTAATAAAAAGTTTAATACGTACTGAGGGTCCAGCATTTGTGAAGATAACTGTTTCGATAAGGCTCCGCTTATTTGAAACTGATTAGACGGCAGACTATTCTCATCCTCCCAAACTTTTTTCAAAAAAAAAAGAACCAGTTATATATCGTTAACTTTGCAAGCTTGTGTGAACTTTGTCCTACTACCCTTTTGTTTAGCATTCCTGCCTGCTTTTATTTTCCGTGTTGCTGTTTTAAAAACTGACCATTTAGATCACTACCCAGCATCCATTTAGTGGGTGGACCTCACCCATTTATTTTTAACCCATAAGATTGGGCCCCATAGGAACATAGGGGGGTCCCACCAATTTATCGGGGGTGTCGCCTACCCCCTTTATGGAGCCCATAAAACTTTTTTTCTTCTTTTTATTTTGTTTTTTGTACAGGTGAACTAAAAAAAATTAAGGCCCGTTTGACACGCTGACTCCGGCGAAGAATCCTTTATGGGCCCCATAAAAATGTTTTAACCCATAAATGGGTTCTTATTCTCATGGGGCCCATAAAGGGTAGTGATTTGACATTGACATCTTTTACATGTAAGCTTGTTAACGTTAACTTTACCCTGGTGAAAAAGGTGGGCTTTGAGGGATATAAGGTATCACCCACTCATCATTCCATGGATTTGTACACACTGTTCTGACGCCGAATATTATTTTCATTTGACCTTTCTAACCTTTCCTTACCCTACTATTTTCTTTTCTTTCAATAGCGTGTTTGCTTGGCATCTTACCCTACTTTTTTTTCTTGACTGTGTTTTGTCTTCGTGTTCGTCTTTTCCTTTATTCTACTACTTCTTTCTCTTCATCTCTCTTTTTTCTTCTTCTTCTGGCTCTCTCTCGCTCATCTTCTCTTTCTTCTTCTTCTGCTCTTCATTCTTTTTCTTCTTCTGCTTCTTCGAGGCTTCTTTTGTCTTCTTCTCTCCTGCTTCTTCTGAGTTTAACCTATAAAGGAGACAGGGCTTCTTGTTTAAAACCTTATAACTTTTTACCTTTGATTACCTATTTATCGTGCTACTTGTCCTTTTACTTTTCCATTCTCTCTTCTCTCTCTTCTTCTTTACCTTCTTCTTCCTTCTTGCTCTGCTTTCGGCAAGGTGAACAAGCAAGCCTTTTTTCGCACAAGCACCATCACCCCTTGTGAAGAGTACAATTTAATGTAGCGGATGTCCTTGTACAGCCTTATATCTCTGTTCGCTCTCTCTCTCTCTCTCTCTCTCTCTCTCTCTCTCTCTCTCTTTCTCTCTCTCTCTCTCTCTGTGCTAGGTACCTACACATTACTCGATTGCCAGCCTGTCTGAGCGATTAAAAATTAAAATAAATATTTCCAGATGTACCTAACGAAGCAATGAGAGTGAGAGAGAGAGGGGAGAGAAAGAAAGAGAAGTAGGAAGTAGAGAGAGAGAGAGAGCGCACAAAAGAAAGAGATAATGAAAGGAATAGAGGGAAAGAGAGAAAGGGATAGCGAGAGTGGGAGAGAAAGAAGGACAAGTCAAGTCAGGTTTAGTTTAGACAGGTAAGCCGAGAAAAAATGGAAAATGAGAGAGAGAGAGAAAGAAAGGATAGCAAGAGAGAGAGGGAAAGAGAAAGAAAAGAAAAAAAGGGAGGGAGGGAGAGAGATTACACGGAGATATAAAAATCTACGTTTTCTTCTAATTAAATTTAAACAGAAAAAGGCATAACCGGGGCAGAGATTTTTTTTTTTTTTAATTCCTTCTTCCATTTGACTTGTTACAAAACAACTCTCGCTGGTTAAGGATTAACTTCATCTCTGGATTCTGGATATTTTTTTTATATATATTTTAATTTCTGGTGTCTAATTTTGGCCCGGGATTATCGCGCTTTTTTGGACTCAGGGAGCCCTGAAACGGATATATCCACCAACACTTCATGCATGTAATAGAAAGCAAAAATAAAATACTAAGGGCAAAGATATTCTTTGATCAGTCAAAGAACCAAAGGCCAAGCTAAAAGCACTTAAACTATTGCCAATATTGCCCACAACGAAACGAAAATCCATCTGCCCACCCGTTCAACCTGAGCAGTAAACGGGTAAAAGGAAATCTGATTTCAACAACAAAACGAAAAATTAACGCCTGATTTTTGTTTTGTTTTGTCAACAGATTCCACAAACGTGTCGACGACCGATTCGGCCGGAGTGACACACGATTCTGATCCAATTAAAAGCGACTATAACGATTTCGACAATCCGTCGCCCATAGAAGATATCGACCGAACCATAAGCCAATTTCACGAAAATCTAAACAAGCTTGTAGAAATAGAGGAAAGATTCGAACAGCTGAGTCGAGTAGTGAACAAGGATGTTGACAAAACAAACAAAAATCGAATTAAAAATCTGATAATGAAAGAAAGTCGTGTGGAAGACTTGAACGAGAAATATGGTCTTGTTGATGACACTGGAGTTTTGGATGAAACGGTTGACGACCAAAATATTGAACTAAAGGAACCAAATAACAATGGTGTCAAGGAAAGTAATGGGGCAACCAGGGATGATATTAACGAAATTCATGACGAAATTAATCATGTGTTTAACAATGATGTTAACAAAAATAACGAAGCAACTAATGTTAAAGAACATCACGACGTAACTAACACTATTGTGAACAATGTTAACGACATAATAGACGGACAAAAACAGGAAGACACGAATACTGATATTACTTCGAGTGGAAAATCTAACGAGATTCCTGACGACAGTGAAGATTTGGACGACCAGACGTCCCTGATCGACGACATCCTATCGAAATACTGTCGAGAAAATGCCACCGTTTTCGAGGCTGACTTGAAAAATGACGCATATTACAACACTCTCCGAAGTGTGATCCAACTGTTTGTCAAGGAGATGATCGAAAAGAAAAACGGAAGTAATATAGGCAAAGGTGAAAAGGATTTGGACAATGAAATCAAAAATGAAGTAGTTGAGAATGGCAAGGAACAGAGAAATGAAATCAAAAAAGAAATTAGTGAGAAAAGCTCCAATTTACGTACAAATGTTGAAGAGGTCCCAAACGAAGTTGACAAAAATGCCAACTCGTGTGATGAATTGGAAGAGCTGAGCACAATGAAACCTCTCATTCATCGGAAAAATGAACTAGACAAAATAGACGTTAGACCGAAGCTTCGCTCCCTCCCTCTCTCCCCATTTCTCGCGAAGCTTCTCTCCCCTCTTCTCCTGTTAATTCCTTCCCCTCCCTCGATGTGTCTACCCTCCCCTCGAATTCGACGCTGCTGATTGGCTGGCGCTGTCCGCTGTGTACTCTCATGAATTCACCCACTCGCCCGGGCTGTGCGGCCTGCGATAGTGAGAGGCCGAGGGACTATAGGGTGCCCCGCAACTATGCCGCGAGTCCCAACGAGCTGGGCCGACTGCGCACCGAGGAGCAGATTGAGAAGGTGAGTGACTGTTTTGGGCGGTTCAGAAATTTTTGAACCTCTTCCAATAGAGCAGCTGCGCTTATTTGGTTGAGGTTTCTGAGACAAAGAGCAGAAAAAATAAGGAACTAGGGAATTTTTTTCTTTTTCTTCTACGACTTCTAGATCCGGAGATAAATCGATTTAAAGAATACCGGTAAATCTTGAACTTTGACGTCACGGCACCTTCCAATAGAGCGGTTGCGCTTACTTGGTTGAGGTTTCTGAGACAAAGAGCAGAAAAAATAAGGAACTGGGGAATTTTTTCTTTTTCTTCTACGACTTCTAGATCTGGAGATAAATCGATTTAAAGAATACCGGTAAATCTTGAACTTTGACGTCACGGCATACGCTCCCGTACGCGATGACGTCATAATTCATGACTCCCGCTTCGTTTGTTTGTGCGCATACGTTTCTGCGCCTTTTGACGTGCAATCTGATGTCACAACTCTTTGAACTTTTTCATTAGAACGGCATTTAAAAATTGAATTTTCGACCTTTTAAAGTTACTTTCTCGGAGTTTTGACCTCAAATTTGCATTTTTCACAACTTTTTACGTAGGAATTAACACAAGAGGGAATCAGTACTGTAGCAAAGCTCCCCCAGATCCAGGCTGATTCCCAAAGTGAGGGGGTTTTTAGTTGGTAAAAATCCAACTTAATCTCATTCACCACGAGATTATCAAAAAAAAATAATAATAATAATAAAGGAAGATTTTCCACCTCTACGATTAAAAAAAGTCCTATCCCAACAGGATAAACAAGGTATATTCTTTTCTATTCTTCTCTCCCCAGACAATGCCTGGTAACTTTGTATTATATTGTAAAGAAATCCTAATAAAGAATTATAAAATAATAATAATAACGTGTGAATAGAGTGGAATTTTCTCACACAGTGGAAAGTTTTATGTTGAAAATTGTGAACAAAAAAAAATTGCACCAGTAGCTCTTAGAGCCTGTTCCCACTTGTCGTTCGGAAAGAACACAAGAGTTTGTTAAGATTTTTGATAGAGGGAACTGAACAGAGGTCTTATCATTCTAAAATTGAAGAGATAAGAACGATAGGAAAGAGGAAAGGAGAAAACCATATTTTTTTACCCTAGGTGGAAATCAAACCTGTAACCCAGCACTTACAAGGCACATGCCCTACCCTCCAAGCTAACTAAGATTTTTTTTTTTTTTTTTTTTTTTTTTTTTTTTTTTCACTCCCCAGACAGTGCCTGGTACACACGATCCAATACAATGCCGAAGCCGTCGTGAAGTGTCCCTTCCGTGATACCTCCTACTCGTGTGACTCCATCCTTCAGGAGCGAGAAATCAAAGCCCTAGTCTCTCCCGAGGCGTACGAACAACACCTCGCCAAGTCTATAGCCCACGCCGAGGCTCAAATCCAGAACGCTTTCCATTGCAAAACTCCGGACTGTAAGGGCTGGTGTATATTCGAAGACAATGTAAACGAGTTCCGATGCCCGGTGTGTCGACATTTGAACTGTTTGACCTGTCAGGTAAGAAAAATCAAATCATGAGTCTTTGTGGTAAAGCAGAGAGCTTTTTCACAACTTTTTGGGTATCACAGTATTACAAGTCTTTCAGTTATTATGTTAAGGTGGTCTCTTCCTGATCACTTGTGTGCCGCGTCCATTTTAGTTTAGGACTATTGCACGTCTTTAATGAACCTTCATATTTATCATCGCTCGTTTCTTTGACTTGTAGTGGGTATCACAGTATTACAAGTCTTTCAGTTATTATGTTGTTAAGGCAGTCTCTTCCTGATCCCTTGTGTGCCGCGTCCATTTTAGTTTAGGACTATTGCACGTCTTTAATGAACCTTCATATTTATCATCGCTCGTTTCTTTGACTTGTAATGCCGCCACTGGTCGCTACTCGATTGAAGTAGCTACTCACTTGTCCTCACGAGGCTGAGTGCACCCCGTACTCCAAGCAAATAAACAAAAAGTGCTAAAAAAAAATCATTTTATCTATTCTCATCAGGCTATCCACGACGGTTTGAACTGCAAGCAGTACCAGGACCACATGAAGGCAGACTCGGATACCAACCTGGATGCGCGCCGGACGCGTGACATGCTGCATGACATGGTGGAGCGTGGTGAAGCCATGGCATGCCCGCAGTGTCATGTGGTGCTCATGAAAAAGTGGGGCTGTGATTGGCTGCGGTGTTCCATGTGCAAGACTGAGATCTGCTGGGTCACCCGCGGCCCGAGATGGGGACCTAATGTGAGTGATTTTTTTTTTCTTTTTTTAAGAGGTTTGACAGAGGGAACTGTAATTGCTATGGTCTTATCGTCCCGAAATCGAAGAGGGAAGGAAGACAGGATAAGAGAAGGCCAGCCGTTCCGAGAACGAACATTATCCCATCAGGATGAAATCCGCCCCGGGCGGGAATCGAACCCGCGGCCTAGCGCTTACAAGGCAGACGCACTACCAACTAAGCTAACTAGGCTGGCTGGCTAAACCGAGTTTAAAGGTTTAAACTCACTTTGTGTTGTGGACCCCGGCTTCAAACACAACGTTATGCATTCATCTTTTTAAAAAGCAGGAAAACACTGGTAACTCTAAGCTGTAAAACTTCAGTAGGTATTGTGTTTCCCACTTGGTAAATTCTTAATCAAGGGTTTTATTTTCTGTTTTTCCAGGGCAAAGGTGATACAACTGCTGGCTGCAAGTGTGGAGTGAATGGAATCAAGTGTCATCCAAAATGTATGTATCCGGGCAAAAATTAAAAATATTCAAATTAAATACCAAAACCAAATATTTCCGAAAAACGGCCTGCGGCGCATTTCAACCTCATATTTCTTGACATTCTGCATATTGCATATTTCATTTAAATTAGGGGTTAATCTTATTATTTTTTAAGTATTTCCACCCCTAATTTTCTGGAAAAGCTTATAAACCCTGTTGTGCTCACCTTCTCTGCATTCTCTCTATGTTTCAGCCGAGCTTCCAGTTTAGAACGTGATACGAGTGAGCACCACAACATCAGAGAAGATTACATAGGGGAGGGCACTGCCCAACAGAAAGAGACAGGACCGAAAAGTCCCTCTCAGCAACCAAGTAGTCATATGGGAGTAAAAATTCCCACTCAATCTTCCCTTCAAGACGATAAATCAATAAAAAGTCCCTCTCAGCAACCAAGTAGTCATATGGGAGTAAAAAATCCCACTCAATCTTCCCTTCAACAAGATACAGGCCCGAAAAGTCCCTCTCAACAACCATATAATCAGCATACGGGAGTAATAAATCCCACTCAATCTTCCCTTCAAGACGATAAATCAATAAAAAGTCCCTCTGAGCAACCAAATAATCAGCACACGGGAGTAAAAAGTCCCGTTCAATCTTTCCTTCAACAAGATGAATCAATAAAAAGTCCCTCTGACCAACCAAATAATCAGCATATGGGTGTAAAAAGTCCCGTTCAATATTCCCTTCAACAAGATACGGGAATAAAAAGTCCCTCTCAACAACCAAATAATCAGCACACGGGAGTAAAAAGTCCCGTTCAATCTTCCCTTCAACAAGATACGACCTCGCAGCTTCTCGCTAAAGAATACAGGGGAAAACCCATCACCACTCAATCCCTCGCTCATCATACAGAACGAAATTCCAGCTCTCAGCTATCCATTAAACAAACGGGAGTAAATAACACTGGTCAACCTACAGGACTAAATGTCAATATCCAACATATGAGTGCCACCAATGCTCAACACACGAGAGAAAGTGCCACCAATACTACACATACAAGAGAAAGTGCCACCAATACTACACATACAAGAGAAAATCCCACCACTAGTCAATATAAGGGAGTTAATACAACTCAGTCTAAAGAACATTCGGGAGTAAATACTACCAGCCAGTTTTCATCTGAACATATGGGACTGAAAGGTCAAACTTCCCTTCAGCAAGACACAGCACGAAATGTTTCCCAATATTCTTCGGGGCAAGTTACAGGAGGCCAAAGTACCTCTAAAACTCCGATTAATCAAGATCCGGGAGGTCCTGGTACCTCTCAAACTCCCTATAATCAAGAGACTGGGAGTCCTAGCACCTCTAAAAATGCTCTTAAACAAGAGACAGGAAGCCAAAGTATCTCTAAAACTCCGTTTAATCAAGATCTGGGAAGCCCTAGTACCTCTAAAACTGCCCTTCATCAACATACAGGCGACTCGAACACTTCTAGTCACCTCCCCTCTAAAACCACGCCTACCCCCTCCAGCTCTCTAGATCCTCCCACCCCCTCTTCTTCCTCTACCCCTCTTCCGCCTGCACGCAATCGTCCATCCAATAGGAACGTATCTATTTCCCCTCTTGCGCTGAATTCTATCCCTTCCACTCCTGCGCCTAAACCGGGGCCTTCTCAAAGCACTATCTCTGTTGTTCCTACCTCCGTTACTTCTGCTCCTAAATATGCCCCTTCTCAAAATTCTGTTCCTGTCTCTTCTACGTCCCCTACTGTTCCTAAATCTGTCCCTGCCCCTCAAAGCTCTATTTTAACCTCTTCTGCCCCTACTTCTAAATCTGTCCCTCCTCAAAACTCCCCTGCCTTTACAACGTCCCCTATTCCTAAATCCCTCCCTCACTGCCCACCCTCTGCGGCTTCCCCTGTCGTGTCTCTTCCCAATTCTCCTCCCACCTCCCCTAAATCCCTCCCTCAGTCTCCCACCTCGGTTTATTCCCCTACAAATTCCCCCATTGTCTCCCTTCCCACCTCTCCTAAATCCGGTCCTGCCTCTCCCACGTCTATTTTCTCCCTCCCCTCTTCTGCCGAAGCTTCGCTCCCTCCCTCTCTCCCCATTTCTCGCGAAGCTTCTCTCCCCTCTTCTCCTGTTAATTCCTTCCCCTCCTTCGATGTCCCCACCTCGGTTTATTCCCCTACAAATTCCCCCATTGTCTCCCTTCCTACCTCTCCTAAATCCGGTCCTGCCTCTCCCCCGTCTATTTTCTCCCTCCCCTCTTCTCCCGAAGCTTCGCTCCCTCCCTCTCTCCCCATTTCTCGCGAAGCTTCTCTCCCCTCTTCTCCTGTTAATTCCTTCCCCTCCTTCGATGTGTCTACCCTCCCCTCGAATTCGACGCTGCTGATTGGCTGGCGCTGTCCGCTGTGTACTCTGATGAATTCACCCACTCGCCCCTAACAGGTAATAAATTTCCAAGTCCAAAGTGAACAGTTGAAGACAACATTTTTTTCCACCTTTTCTTCCTTTTGTGTAGATTTCTGTCAATTTTCTGTTCCTGTGCCAAATTTTAATGTGATTGGGGGGTATGTAGCCATCAGTTAACTATCCATCCCAGGTGAGGACAAATTTATTTATTCCTAGCCTACCAGAAAAGTTTGATAGCCTTAGAATCTCCATTCAGATGTAAGTGGTTTGAAAGAGGGAACTGTAGGTAACTGCTGAGGTCTCATCCCTCCAAATTCAAACAGAGGAGGACAGGGTGAAAGAAAGCCAGCCAATCCAAGAACAAACCTTATCTGTTTACGGTAATTTTTCCCTGAGTGGGAATCAAACCAACCTAATGCTTACAAGGCAGACAGGCTTCTTCCAAGCTAATTAGGCTGTCTTCCTTTATTCTAATTAACCCTCCTGACAGAAAAACAAGGAGTATTTTCTAGTCTAGTCTAGTCTAGAAATTATAAAATGCCAGACCTTCCAGACCAGGACAAAATGTCACAACACCTGGAATGCTTGGAAAGCTGTCTCTAAATGGGATGTTCGACAATGGAATGTTTGTCTCATTTAAGTACATATAACCTACTTACTTAAATTGTTTTAAATTTATTGCATAAGTACCTAGGTAGGTACTTGCATTTTTTTTTTTTTTTTTTTTTTTTTTATTATTATTATTTTCAAGTATACATATATTATATCATAGTTAGGTAAATGCTAGGTTGGTTAGGTTTAGTTAGAGCTAGGGAAATTTGTAACTAGATAGCTAGTAAAGGGTCCGCCCGTTTGTGTAACTAAATAAATAAATAAATAAATAAATAAAGTCGACCTATATATCAAATTAAAGGTCTTTTTACCAGGATCACGAAAATGGTGGTGCAAATTTTGTCCAGAGAACCAAAAAACTGGTTTTTGGGGGATTTTTTTTTCACATTTTCTCACACAAATGAGCTCTGATCTTGAAATTTGTTGTGACAACCTATGAACTCAAATAATAATAATAATTAATCTTGTAAGGGCAGAAGAAAAATACTTATTATGCCCAGATCAAATACTTATTATGCCCAGATCAATACTTATTATGCCCAGATCAAAGCGAGAAAGTTTTAGATAACATTTCAGTCGTTAATTTAAGACTGGTTTTAGCGTTACCTATGTTAAGCTTATTATGCCCAGATCAAAGCGAGAAAGTTTTAGATAACATTTCAGTCGTTAATTTAAGACTGGTTTTAGCGTTACCTATGTTAAGGTACGTCGAGGAAGGCCAATAAATGGATGAGTGACTTAAACATTATATTGGGAATAAAGGGAGAACGGGCTCTAGTCTTGATTTTAAATCATCAAGTGAAAGAAAGTAGATTCAGAAGACTGCAAAATTATTTTTGAAGGGCGAAGTGAATTTCGCACTTCGCATGACGTATTACAGATGAAAACCTTTCATAATCAGGGCTATTTTTACAGCAATATTCGTAAGGAACAAGGTAATTTCACTCACTTGTGTTGTTGTTGTTTATTTGTTGTTGTAATATGTTCCCTATAATGTCAAAATATATAAGACCTTGGTTAGACTGAGGGGGTAAAGGGACTTTTCACTCCTATCCCAGCAGGATAAACAAGGTATATTCTATTCTATTCTAACTCTTCACAATCGGCCTCCAATTTTTACAGCAAGATTCGTCTCACCATGAACATGAACCCTGTGAATAGTGCTAAATGAAATGTGTGAAAGAAAGTAGATTCAGAAGACTGCAAAATTATTTTTGTGAAGGGTGAAGTGAATTTCGCACTTCGCATGGCGTATTACAGATGAAAACCTTTCATAATCAGGGCTATTTTTACAGCAAGATTCGTAAGGAACAAGGTAATTTCACTAACTTGTGTTGTTGTTTATTTGTTGTTGTAATATGTGTTCCCCATAATATGTCAAAACACATGAGACCTTGGTTAGACTGCGGGAGTAAAGGGACTTTTCAGTCCTATCCCAGCAGGATAAACAAGGTATATTCTATTCTATTCTAACTCAATTAAAAAAATAATCAGGGCTATTTTTACAGCAAGATTCGTAAGGAACAAGGTAATTTCACTAACTTGTGTTGTTGTTGTTGTTTATTTGTTGTTGTAATATGTGTTCCCCATAATATGTCAAAGTATATAAGACCTTGGTTAGACTGCGGGAGTAAAGGGACTTTTCAGTCCTATCCCAGCAGGATAAACAAGGTATATTCTATTCTAACTCTTCACCATTGGCCTCCAATTTTTACAGCAAGATTCGTCTCCTCCAACAACAATGTGAATACAGTGGCGGTCAACCGCCTTCTGAAGCGTCTAGAGGCGATTCGTCTCCTCCAACAACAATGTGAATACAGTGGCGGTCAACCGCCTTCTGAAGCGTCTAGAGGCGGCAATCGCTAATGGGGAACATCACAAGGCCGCCAGTCTGGCGAAGGAGCTGGCCCGACTCAAGATAGCATGCTCGGTAACCCGCCAACCGACTGAGGACAGCGGCTCGGAGCTCAACTCGAAACATATCTTGTGAGTATCTCTCGCCTGGTAAACAGGAGGGCGTGGGGTCAATCCCAGCCGAGGTATGGAATTTTGTCCTCAATATTTTTATTTTTTTCAATACTTTTTGTATTGAAAATTGTTTTTCATACAAACCGAAAATTAAAATGACACAAAGTTAACGAGTTTTCAATCAAGCAATTCATAAGTTATTTACTTATTTCCAATTACTTCCAGAGTGAACATGTACGTAGAGGACAAGGTGTCCCATCAGGGCCCTATTCCCCTGTCCGTCCTATCGACAATGACTGTCGGTCAGCTGAAACGCAAGCTGGAAATCGAGTACGAAATCCCGTGCCGAGTACAGCGCTGGATTCTGGGCAAGAGTTTGGGTACAAACGAGAATGCTACGCTCGAACAGATGGGAGTTAGTGAGAACGGGACCCCGGTGTTCCTGTATTTGGTTGCACCTGGTGAGTCAGTTTAAATACCGAAGTCTTGGCCAGCCTAGTTAGCTTAGTTGGTAGTGCGTCTGCCTTGTAAGCGCTAGGCCGCGGGTTCGATTCCCGCCCGGGGCGGATTTAAATATGAGCTGGTCCTAACAAAAGGGATTCCTGATGTCTGAGTGTGAGTGGCTTTCCTATTAATTTGACCCATCACACAGTACGTAAGGGATTGGTAACACGAGTCCCCCACTACTTGATATCAAGTTCAGAGCAACAGAAACTGCATTAGTCAGGAAATATTGAAGGAGACCGGCACGGCTTATCTTATCTTTCAGTGCTATGTATATGAATAGAACAATTCTATTCACAGTGTAATATGAAGAGAACTAGTTTGTTTAGGTTGGAGTAATATGAGGCCCTCACACGTACAGTGGTATACTATGGAACTTTTTTGTGTTCATAATATCAAAATACAAATGGTTTATGTTGAAAAAAAAAAAAAAAAAAAAAGCTGGGACATATGCCTGGTACACACGATCCAATACAATTCCGAAGCCGTCGTGAAGTGTCCCTTCCGTGATACCTCCTACTCGTGTGACTCCATCCTTCAGGAGCGAGAAATCAAAGCCCTAGTCTCTTAGCTCGGAAACTGAGACAATATCCCCTCTTATGAAGCTCGTTTCTCCGCTTTTCACGTAAACGCGTCTGTAGTGGCCTGTACTAAACCGTAGGAAATCGACCAACTGTAGAAAATTAACCATCTTTTTTTTTTTTTTTCCCAAAGAATGTAATTTTATTTTGTTCTTTACAATGACATCAACTAACATTACAATTTAATAAGAATATATTATGACATTGTGAATTGTCCCGGACTGTAAGGGCTGGTGCATATTCGAGGACAATGTAAACGAGTTCCGATGCCCGGTGTGTCGACATTTGAACTGTTTGACCTGTCAGGTAAGAAAAATCAAATCATGAGTCTTTGTTTCTTTGACTTCTCCACGTGTTATGATCATGCTTGAGACGTAAAGCAGTTGTTTGTGAGAGGCAACACCACATTCACACATGATGTGTTCCGTCGTTTCTGGTGCCTCTTTGCATAGACGGCAGGTAGGTGTCTTAGCTATACCCATTCTGTTTAGGTGGTGATTGAGGCTGCAATGTCCTGTTAGAGGCCTGTAATTAACCTCAAGTCCTCTTTGTTAAGACAAAGCATTTCGTTGCGATTCCAGGACATTAATCTGTACCTGTACGACGTGATAAGGGCCAATAGTGTCTTCTATAATAGCAATTATAAGAAGGAGTACTTCTACACGAAACTGCTTGTCAAGGATTGTACCAAGCCACCACCTAGGTAAGTGATGGAGGCGCGGGAAAACCTTTTCCTGATTTTTAAAAAGGCGTTTTCAACCTTTTTTTTTCTCTTTGATGGAAAAGCTAATAACATTAATGCCCGACCTTAGCACGGATAGTTTTCTGTTAATCCAGAGTTCAAGAAATACTGGCAGCCAGCCTAGTTAGCTTGGTGGGTAGAGCGTCTACCTTGTAAGCGGTAGGTCACGGGTTCGATTCCCACCCAGGGCGGACTTTATAATGAACGGATAAGGTTCGTTCTCGGAACGGCTGGCTTTCTTTTATCCTGTCTTCCTTCTCTCTTCGAATTCGGGACAGTAAGACCTTAGCAGTTACAGTTCCCTCTACCAAACCTCAATTGTGCTTCCTCTCATTTCAGATCCGTATTAAGAAGCACAAAGCTCGGGCCGGTTCCCAACGCTTCCTCCGTTATGGATGCCTACTCCCTCAATCTCAAATGTAACACTGTCTCCAACCTCCGCACTGCACATATCTTCCTCTGCGATTCTCTCGTCTATTTGAACTCTATCTACGATTATTCTCTCATGTTTTCCCTTGTGTGTTTGTTCATTACGACTCTGCTTGATATTTACTATGAGTTCTTCGGCATTGTGGTCAATGAGGAGGGACATACACAGATAAGGACCTACTTGTGGATCATCCAGTATATTGTCCGGTTTATCAGTGTGATACAGATGTGTGATATTACGAGCGGTGAGGTACGTACTTGTGTGTCATCCAGTATATTCAATAGTGTCCGGTTTAAATTTTGCTCATTAAAATTTGGGATCCTCGGACATATTATAGGGACCCTCCAAAAGTGTCTGTTATAGTCCAGGAAAAGGTTTTATGTCGAAAAAACTGTCTATCCTAGTCCAGGAAAAATAGTTCTGTCGATGACACTGTCGGTTTTAGTCCAGGAATAATAAGACAACTTTTTTGTCAAACCGTGAGGGTACGTACCTCCTCTAATTTAAACCGCGGCTACCCCCCTCCCCTCCCCCCAGGAGACCAGAATAGACCAGAACCAGAATAGACCAGATGCTGGTTACGCCCATGTGGCTTCCTGATATAGGGTTCAATATTAGTGTGCCGGCACCCAGTTACTCAGTTAAGCCTCTTAGTTTTTCTCTCGGTTGCTTCGTTTGACCATGCTCCCTCTTCTTCGCAGGCAAATACAAAAAGAAGCTCGCACAACGCTCCCCCACCACGGCAGATCCGGAGGCCCTAGAACGCCTTCGTAACTGCACCACCCTGAGTTTCTTTGACCTGACGCCCCCCGAACTGATAGAGGACACCATCTTCCCCTTCCCGGTGGAAGACCTGGACCCTAACTACTATACGTACAAGTCTAAAGCGTGGACTACTACCAGTAAGTCAACCTTCCTTTATTTACTAGTGGTTGACCCGTCCTTAGTACGGGATCAGGGCGACGTGAGAGGCATGTCTTTGGAGGGCCTCCATTTTGAATCAGGATGGAATGTGACAAATTTATGTAGCCTATGTCACCCTCAGTACTCTTCTCAACAACCACAAAAATTTTCATCAAAATCGGTCGAACCGTTTTCTCGTGAAAAGAGCACAAAAACAGGTCTATTAGTAACAAACAGACATACAGAAATTTTTCTAATGTCATTTTTTGGATCCCTGGTGTATTAAGAGTAAGAAATAAGAATAACTAAATTTTTACGACTCTAAGGCCAGTCACTTACTATCAGATAGACCTGACAGGTACGCCTGAAAAGGTCCGCCCGTCAGGTCTACCTGATGAGCACACACACTATCAGGTAGAGCTGACAGGTGGATCTGTTCACTCTGATAGTCAGTGGCTGGCCTTACCCACTCGTTACCGATAAAATATCGAATTCACCATGTTATGTAAAAGATAGATTCATACTCTTCTCGCCCATCTGATGAGAGGCATACTACGGGATGGGCATGCTACGACACAGGCCACATGGGTCTAATGTAGCAGTTGTTTCATTGCTACGAAATAAAAACGGCGGTGGAACACTCATCTTTTCTAAATAAAAATAATAATAATAATAATAATATGTGGCAAAGAGAGTGAGAAGCATTGAAGTGAGCGAGAAGAGAAACAGAGGAAGACCAAAAATGAGATACATGGGATAAGAGTTGTTTCATTGCTACGAAATAAAAACGGCGGTGGAACACTCATCTTTTCTAAAAAAAAAAAAGAAAAAAAATAATATGTGGCAAAGAGAGTGAGAAGCATTGAAGTGAGCGAGAAGAGAAACAGAGGAAGACCAAAAATGAGATACATGGGATAAGATCAAAGAAGATTTGAAAGAGAAAAACTTGGATTGCAACCTCACCCAGAACCGAGCAGCTTGGAAAACACAAACACGAAATTTCGACCCCACTTGAGTGGGTAAAGATAAAGTAAAAGAAGAAACCAGTCAGCTCCCAGAAACCAGTGGTCACTGCGCTCGCCTTGCACGCGGGAGACCCGGGTTCGATTCCCGGCGAGGTCAAGAAATTTGTATCATCCAAATGATTGATTCCGTGACTGGCTGTTGCGGGGTCCACTCAGCCTCGTGAGGAAAATGAGTAGCTATGACATATAAATGCGCATAGCGACCGGTGCCAGCATGGTAGGTAAACATTGGATTTTAGGATTATTGAGATTTTGGGAAAATCCTATAATGCTGCAGTGAGCACCAAAGTTGTGACATAATAACACAAAGAAACTGCATTTAAGCGCCTTGACCACTACACCACCGAGGTAGGTAGCGCCTTGACCACTACACCACCGAGGTAGGTAGCGCCTTGACCACTACACCACCGAGGTAGGTAGCGCCTTGACCACTACACCACCGAGGTAGGTAGCGCCTTGACCACTACACCACCGAGGTAGGTAGCGCCTTGACCACTACACCACCGAGGTAGGTAGCGCCTTGACCACTACACCACCGAGGTAGGTAGCGCCTTGACCACTACACCACCGAGGTAGGTAGCGCCTTGACCACTACACCACCGAGGTAGGTATTCCATACCTCGGCTGGGATTGAACCCACGCCCTCCTGTTTACCAGGCGAGCGCCTTGACCACTACACCACCGAGGTAGGTAGCGCCTTGACCACTACACCACCGAGGTAGGTAGCGCCTTGACCACTACACCACCGAGGTAGGTAGCGCCTTGACCACTACACCACCGAGGTAGGTAGCGCCTTGACCACTACACCACCGAGGTAGGTAGCGCCTTGACCACTACACCACCGAGGTAGGTAGCGCCTTGACCACTACACCACCGAGGTAGGTAGCGCCTTGACCACTACACCACCGAGGTAGGTAGCGCCTTGACCACTACACCACCGAGGTAGGTAGCGCCTTGACCACTACACCACCGAGGTAGGTAGCGCCTTGACCACTACACCACCGAGGTAGGTATTCCATACCTCGGCTGGGATTGAACCCACGCCCTCCTGTTTACCAGGCGAGCGCCTTGACCACTACACCACCGAGGTCGACAAAAGTTGTCGCCACAGCAGCACACTTCTCAAGACACCAATCTTTCCGCGGCACACCCCCCTTTTAACTTTTTTTAAAAAAGATCCCAAATCTTGCAACACACCTAAGGTTCCCTCGCGGGACACAGTTTGAGAAACACTGGTCTACACTCTACACTAGACTATGGTCGATCGACATAGCCTGAAATTCGTCTACACTTAAGGCCCGTTCACACTTGGGTCACTTGTTAGTTTTGCCCGGTTTTTTTCCCGAATGTCCTGTAGGCGATGTAATTTAAATGAGAGTGTTCCCCACTACACGACACGCTTTTTCCGAACAACAAGTGGGATCCCGAATGTCCTGTAGGCGATGTAATTTAAATGAGAGTGTTCCCCACTACACGACACGCTTTTTCCGAACAACAAGTGGGACACTGTGGAAATGAACATTGTCACTCAGGCCAATGAAAGAGCTAGCAGTGAGGAAAAAGATGGATTTGGTCAGAAGAATGTAGCCGATGTTATAAAAGATATGGAGTCGAAGCCAACCAATATCCAAGATACAAGTGGGAACGGGCTTCGTCTCTTCCTTCTCCTTCTTCTCCCATTTCTTCTTCTCCTCCTCCTTCTTCTTTTACCTTTTCATTTTCCTGTTCATGCTATTATCCATTAGTTTCATGTTTTCAATATTCCAAATTGTCTTGGGACAGAGAAATATCAATTTGAGTTCTTCTTCTTCCTCTTCTTCTTCTTTTTCTTCTACTTCTTCGTCTTCTTCTTTTTCTTCTACTTCTTCGTCTTCTTCTTCTTTCTCTTCTACTTCTTCTTCTTCTTCTTCGTCTTCTTCTTCTTTTTCTTCTACTTCTTCGTCTTCTTCATCATCTTATTTTCCTTCTTCTGCTTGTGCTTCTGTTTTGTGTCAGTTTCTTTTTTTCATCCCATCTACGGTTCGTTTGTCATAACTTCTTTTCTTTTTATCATCCATTCCTTTCCAATCTTTCCAGTTACTTTTATTATAAGCGCAGTCTGTCACACATGTTTAGGTACCTGTACTACTCCACACTAGTGGAATATAGGGAGTTTCGGTGGAAAAGTGTCCCATTTCAATGCAATGTTCGAATGTACATTTTCTACATTACAGTTAGTGATGGGTAAATACCCGGGTACTTATTTTTGGGGTAAATACCCAATTTTTATAAATACCCGGGTATTTTCAAGAAGCGCCTCATTAATAATAAATTTCCAAGTCCAAAGTGAACAGTTGAAGACAACATTTTTTATTTTTTTCCACCTTTTCTTCCTTTTGTGTAGATTTCTGTCAATTTTCTGTTCCTGTGCCAAATTTTAATGTGAGTGGGGGTATGTAGCCATCAGTTAACTATCCATCCCAGGCGAGGACAAATTTATTCCTAGCCTACCAGAAAAGTTTGATTGCAATAGAATCTCCAATATCTCCATTCAGATGTAAGTGGTTTGATAGAGGGAACTGTAACTGCTGAGGTCTCATGTCTCATCCCTCCAAATTCAAACAGAGGAGCACAGGGTAGAAAAGAAAGCCAGCCAATCCAAGAACAAACCTTATCTGTTTACGGTAATTTTTCCCTGAGTGGGAATCAAACCAACTTAGTGCTTACAAAGTGGTTTGATAGATGGACTCTTAACTGTTGAGGTCTCATGTCTCATCCTACCAAATTCAAACAGAGGAGGACAGGGTGAAAGAAAGCCAGCCAATCCGAGAACAAACCTTATCTGTTTAGGGTAATTTTTCCTGGAATGGGAATCAAACCAACTTAGTGCTTACAAAGTGGTTTGATAGATGGACTCTTAACTGCTGAGGTCTCATGTCTCATCCTACCAAATTTAAACAGAGGAGGACAGGGTGAAAGAAAGCCAGCCAATCCGAGAACAAACCTTATCTGTTTAGGGTAATTTTTCCCGGAATGGGAATCAAACCAACTTAGTGCTTACAAAGTGGTTTGATAGATGGACTCTTAACTGCTGAGGTCTCATGTCTCATCCTACCAAATTGAAACAGAATTGACATTTCGGATATTTAGCAAGCCTACATATAGGTATAATACCTAATATTTGGCACCTAATCCTGGTACCCACAATATATTAGATGTATTTTCTCCATGCTATTTTTGTATCCTGATAAGATTAACACAAGTGCTGTATTTCAGTTCAACTAATCAGTTAGTGTAGGTAATGTGTTGTACCTTTAGACTAGAAGATATTACGTACTTATTTTTGTACAATGCAAAAAATTGTACACTTTATTCAATGATACCTTCTTGTGCATTTCCAGGGAATAGACAAGAGTTTGTAAAAATAATAATAATAATAATAATAATAATAAAAAAGATATATCCTTCAGTACCTACATATGTAGAGTGTAGAGGTATATAGGTACCTAGAAACCTAGGTATTTTGTAATGCAACAAGTGGTCAGTGAATGATGTAGTACAGAAAACAAATGGTGCTCAGTTGTTGCTCGCACTATTCGTAACTTTAAAAGGTCGAAAATTCAACTTTTAATTGCCGCTCTAATGAAAAAGTTCAAAGACTTGTGACGTCAGATTTCACGTCAAAATGCGCAGAAACGCTTGCGCACAAACAAACGAAGCGAGAGTAATGAACTATGACGTCATTGCCTACGGGAGCGTATGCCGTGACGTCAAACTTCACGATTTACCGGTATTTTTGAAATCGATGTATCTCGGTATCTAAAAGTCGTAGAAGAAAAAGAAAAATTCAGTTGGTCCTCATTTTTCCTGCTCTATGACTTTGAAACATCACCCAAGTAAGCGCAACTGATCTATTATGCACATCCATATTGAATTGTGGGGAAGTAGAAATTAGATTATTTTCCTTTGAATTTTCATATGTGAAATGTGATTGACGTTTTGTGTATAATTATAATGGTGGGAGGTGGATTAGGCACTTCGATTCAACTCTTCCTCCTTCCTCCCCCAAACAATGATAAAATACCTCGTAAACTGCCTCGTGAACTACGAAAAGTAGTCAAGTCCGTGTTTTCTTGCACTCTAAAGTAGACACAGTCTCGGGCGACTTTAAAAGTAGCCAGGAAAGACGGAAGAACACGATTGGACATAAAAGCGACAAAAAAGGAAAAATAAAAGAATAGAGACAAAAGAAGAAGAAAAAACCCCATTAAATCTCGAAATTGTCTTTAAATTCTTATCAATTTCCGCTAACTGCTGCTAATTTCATATCTATTTCTACTAACAAGCGCGACAATATTCCAGAAAACTAAGACTTTTTGCCTGACAAAACCTTGATTTTCGGGCTTCGTTTCCTGGACTGCAAACCCAGCAGAATTATGAGTGAATCTACAGCTGTTTACAAGGGTCCATACCCACCCGACCACCCTGAGGACCCCAGTGACCTGAAAATGGACAAGTTGTACGAAACTAAACTCAAGTATCCTCTCCTACCCTGGTCCCTTCTGTTGATATCCAAACTATTCTCGACTCTGCCTCTGGATATTACGATACAGGGAGTAAGTATCTTTTGAAGAAGAAGAAAACCAAAGAAATAATTCTTCCCCATTTGCGATCCATAAATGCTCGATTGAGACAAAGAAATGTCTGCCAAATTTTAATGAAAAATAATGAAAAAAGGAGAAACCTCTTTCGGATTTTTTTTTTTTTCCAAAGGTTTGACAGAAGGAACTGCCAAGGTCTTATCGTCCCGAAATCGAAGAGAGAAGGAAGACAGGATAAGAGAAAGCCAGCCGTTCCGAGAACGATTATCCGTTCATTATGAAATCCACCCCGGGCGGGAAAAGAACCCACGGCCCAGCGCCTACAATGCAGACGTTCTACTAACCAAGCTAACTAGGCTGGCAGTGTTAAGGATAAATAAAATTACCATATTCCAATATTACAGGGTGTAACTGCCAAGTACAACGTGTATCGATAAGGATTATTTTTCAACTTATTGTTTCATCACAAATTTTTATCTGTAAATGGTTTCTTCAAATTAGAGTGATCTCAAAAGGCAAGGTAAACCTTGACAAATGGAGTGTGCCTGAAGGCATATGTGATGTGTTCCAATCCGCTCGACCCCAAATTTATTGATGTTTTTGTTTTCCCCAGGGGCATGGTGATAATTCCGGTGGCTGTGGGTGTCGAGTCAGAGGTAGATGTCACCCCCAGTGTGGAAACTGTCACTAAATACTGATGGAACTATCAATAAATACTGATTGAACTGTCACTAAATTCTCACGGAATTGTTACTAAATATTGACGGAATTGTCATTAAATATTGACGGATTAAATATCACTAAATAATAACTGCCATTACGTCAACTGACATAGTTCAATATAACCAGTAGTTCCGTGTATTATAGGACCGTGCAGATATCATTCCCCATAGTGGTAAGTTGTACTTTTTTAAGGGGTTGAACGTCCCTGTATACCTAACGCTAAGGTGTTATCGTCCCGAAATCGAAGAGAGAAGGAAAACAGAATAGGAGAAAGCCAGCCGTTCCGGGAACGAACATTATCCTTTCAGGATAAAATCCGTCCCGGGCGGGAGTAGAACCCGCGGCCTAGCGCTTAGGAGGCAGACGAGTTACCAACCAAGCTAACTAGGCTGGCGCTAAGGTTTTTTTGTGACGGGAGATTTAAAAGCCTAGTTTGTTTGGAGGGTAGCGCGCCTGCCTTGTGAGCGCTAATTCGCCGGTAAGATTCACACACCCGGGGAAGGACTTTATCCTAAACAGATAAGTTTTGTTCTCGGAACGGCCGGCTTACTCCTATCCTGTCTTTCTTCTCTCTTCGCTTTCGGGATGATAAGACCTTAGCGGTTACATTTCCCTCTATCCAACTTTTTTTTTGATCGCAGTTATATCAAACATCTTAAATAGGCACTATCACTTTCTCTTTCAGATCAGTGTGGCAGCCCTGGTGTCTAAATTCACAACTCTCTTCATGCTGAGAAAGTACATTATGAAGTTGTACAAGTCTCTCTACTACAGTGATTTATACAACTCCACAATATTCATAGACAGTAACGTGAGATTTCACAATGTTCTCTCTATTATTCTCATCGCTACTTGTTTGCTTATCAACTTGTGTATCAATGTGGTAAGCAACGTTGTGCGTGGTGGGTATTTGGATGGGTGAGTGTCCGTTCAAGGATCTTCCATATCTATATGATGCTTTTTTACGGGGCCCGAAGTTCCCATCGCGTACTTAATCTATCCCCAATTTCCCAACTACATCCCGAATTTCCCAATTAATAAATTTTATGACTTGACTTGGACTCGAACGCTCGAACCATCAACCTACACAGCCCAAGTCCACCGCGCTAACCAGTAGGTACACCATTGAGTCTTTTTTTCCAAGAGGTTTGACAGAGGGAACTTTAACTGGTAAAGTCTTATCGTCCCGAGATCGAAGAGAGAAGGGAGCCAGGATAGGAGAAAGCCAGCCGTTCGGAGAAAGAACATTATCCCTTCAGGATAAAATCCGCCCAGCGCGGGAATCGAACCCGCGGCCTAGCGCTTATAAGGCAGACGCGCTACCAACGAAGCTAACTAGGCTGGTTTTGTTCATTTTCACTGCATGGTTGTTCAATTTCGTTTCACTACACCGAGGTTGGTTTTCCCTTGATTTTTGGTACACTTGATTTCGTTTGCTTCCCCCACAGGTTCGCTTTCTCCAACTGTACGAGAGTCATGTCACCATCATTAACATCTTATACTTCAACTACATGTACTTCAGCAGCATTCAAGTGTACATCACCGAGCTGCAGTTCCTCATTCTAGCCTACGGGTTGTATATTCGATTCCAGGTATTGGTATTGGTAGAAGTAGGGCCATTGGTTATAATAAACGCCTTTGGTCACTGCGACCTGGTTAGATCTTTTATGACTTTCCCTTTATTTTTTTTTTTTTTTTTTTGAAGAGCCCTAGACTTCTTACGAAGGCCAGGGTTCTTTAAGGACTGATTTCTTTGACTTCTCCACGTGTTATGATCATGCTTGAGACGTAAAGCAGTTGTTTGTGAGAGGCAACACCACATTCACACATGATGTGTTCCGTCGTTTCTGGTGCTTCTTATTGATCTTTTGTTTTTATATATTGATTCATGTTATTGGTTATTTTTCCATATAAAAGAAAGGTTTTATATGGGTACCTACTAATATTGGGACTTTTTTTACGAATTAAAAGTACATTTAGTTGTTATCTTTAACTTTAGTTTGATCATTCCAAGTTTATTATCATGTGCAAATTTTGTTGTTCCTTTTTATATTGTCTAATTTTCTGTGGTGCTATATTAATATTATTGTTTACTAGGTTAGGTGTAGGTATATTTCATAAAGAGGTTTGATAGAGGGAACTGTAACTACTGACATCTTGGCGTCGCGGGTCGGAGAACGAACCTTACCTGAATAGAGTCCGTCCCGGGCGGAAATCGAACCCGCGACCTGGTGCTTACAAAACAGGCGCTGACCAGGCTGGCTAGTTGTAGATATGTATATTAGGTTCAGTAAAACTTTCCTACTTTAGACATGCTAGTTCATACTTTTTTTTATATTTTTGTCAGGATATTTTTATCCGTTGAGCAGTGTCCACACTTACTTATGTTTGTAATGTCGGACGATAATGTTTTATGACATTTCCAACAGAAGTGTGGACTATGCTTGACATTAATCTTTTATTTGGTGTTACTGTTTAGAATTTGTTTGTTTGTTTGTTTGTTTTTTGTTTTGACATTTATTTTCCATGAATAAAACACATTGTTTAAACCATATTTTTTCTACTTCATTCTCTTTGATGGAAAAGCTAATAACATTAATGCCCGACCTTAGCACGGATAGTTTTCTGTTAATCCAGAGTTCAAGAAATACTGGCAGCCAGCCTAGTTAGCTTGGTGGGTAGAGCGTCTACCTTGTAAGCGCTAGGTCATGGGTTCGATTCCCACCCAGGGCGGACTTTATTATGAACGGATAAGGTTCGTACTCGGAACGACTGGCTTTCTTTTATCCTGTCTTCCTTCTCTCTTCGAATTCGGGACAGTAAGACCTTAGCAGTTACAGTTCCCTCTATCAAACCTCAATTGTGCTTCCTCTCATTTCAGATCCGTATTAAAAAGCACAAAGCTCGGGCCGGTTCCCAACGCTTCCTCCGTTATGGATGCCTACTCCCTCAATCTCAAATGTAACACTGTCTCCAACCTCGTAGGTCACGGGTTCGATTCCCACCCAGGGCGGACTTTATAATGAACGGATAAGGTTCGTTCTCGGAACGGCTGGCTTTCTTTTATCCTGTCTTCCTTCTCTCTTCGAATTCGGGACAGTAAGACCTTAGCAGTTACAGTTCCCTCTACCAAACCTCAATTGTGCTTCCTCTCATTTCAGATCCGTATTAAGAAGCACAAAGCTCGGGCCGGTTCCCAACGCTTCCTCCGTTATGGATGCCTACTCCCTCAATCTCAAATGTAACACTGTCTCCAACCTCCGCACTGCACATATCTTCCTCTGCGATTCTCTCGTCTATTTGAACTCTATCTACGATTATTCTCTCATGTTTTCCCTTGTGTGTTTGTTCATTACGACTCTGCTTGATATTTACTATGAGTTCTTCGGCATTGTGGTCAATGAGGAGGGACATACACAGATAAGGACCTACTTGTGGATCATCCAGTATATTGTCCGGTTTATCAGTGTGATACAGATGTGTGATATTACGAGCGGTGAGGTACGTACTTGTGTGTCATCCAGTATATTCAATAGTGTCCGGTTTAAATTTTGCTCATTAAAATTTGGGATCCTCGGACATATTATAGGGACCCGATTGGGGTCTTTTTTTCTAAGTTTGTTGTACAGTAGGGACCTATTTTCCCTAGCCTGAGTCTAGTTGTGATTTTCATTATTTTTTTCCAGGCCAAGAAAGCTCGCAGTCTGATAGCAAACATTTGTAATCGACATCTAGATGTTAATACAAAGGAGGAGGTGAGAGTTTTGTTTAAATTTAACATAGGAAATAAGTTCCAAGTTTTTTTTTTAATTCGCCGATTTTGCAATAATTAGTGTTTTACCAACTCTCGAACAAAAATTTTGACACATCTTCGGCAATTTGATTAGTAATTCGACGATTTTGCAATAATTAGTGTTTTACCAACTCTCGAACAAAAATTTTGACACATCTTCGGCAATTTGATTAGTTTTTCTGGTCTATTCATCGGGCAATCGGGCTACACATTTTTTAATAAACTCTCTAGTTATTGCAATGTGTTCCCAGTTGATGCTGTTTACCAATCACATTTCTAGCCGGAACATCGAGTTCTCAGCCGGTGGATTTTTCAACCTAAACACTCATCTCATTACATCGGTAAGAACCAAGAATAGAAACTCCAACCTTTATTTCTCGAGGGAAAAATGTTGCTTTTTCCTAGGAAATAATTGAAAATTTTGGGTAGCAAGAACGATACTACTACATAGTACTTTAGAAAGTCGTTATTGGAAGAGACTCCCAGAATAAGGGGCAAAATAATCATGTTAAATATGGGAGGAAGGCACGACTAATTTGGCACAGTGATGGTGGATTTCACCCACGACTTAATGAGAGATTTAACTAATTCGAGAATTTTCAATGATAGAAAAAGGAGTTTTTAATTATTCAAACAGGAGATTTTAAAAACTCCTCCTTTTTGGATCACTAAAAACTCTTATTGGGACCATTAAAAACTCCTTTTTATCTTATTAAAATATCCTTTTTGGATGATTAAAAATTCTTCGATTAGTTAAATCTCTCATTAAGTCGTTGGTGAAATCCATCATCAAGTATCTAATCTGTTTCATTATCTGTTTCAGGCAATAGCAGCTGGCACAACATATCTGGTCATTTTGGTCCAGTTTAATTCGGCTTCGGATAATAAAGATTAGCGTTACCACTGGACCAACTGTGTTATTGGAAGAGACTCCCAGAATAAGGGGCAAAATAATCATGTTAAATATGGGAGGAAGGCACGACCAATTTGGCACAGTCAAGTATCTAATCTCTTTCATTATCTGTTTCAGGCAATAGCAGCTGGCACAACATATCTGGTCATTTTGGTCCAGTTTAATTCGGCTTCGGATAATAAAGATTAAATAAACCTGGACATGTGGAAAGAAGAGATTAAGCATATTAAGATTATTAAGCATAATTTGGGGGGCACGGTTGTTCCAGTGGTAACGCGCTTGCTTGCCATGCAGAAGGTCCCGGGTTCGAATCCCACCATCGACAAAAATTTGTCATAATTTGGGGGGCACGGTTGGTCCAGTGGTAACGCGCTTGCTTGCCATGCAGAAGGTCCCGGGTTCGAATCCCACCATCGACAAAAATTTAATGCTGCAGTGAGCACCAAAGTTGTGACATAATAACACAAAGAAACTGCATTTACATTTTTTCGACACCAGGCACATGCGTCTAATGTAGGCAGTTGTTTCATTGGCTAACGAATAAAAACGGCGGTGTGAACACTCATCTTTTCTAAATAAAAAAAATAGAAAATAATAATATGTGGCCAAAGAGAGTGAGAAGCATTGAAGTGAGCGAGAAGAGAAACAAGAGGAAGACCAAAAATGAGATAACATGGGATAACAGATCAAAGAAGATTTGAAAAGAGAAAAACTTGGATTGCAACCTCGCTCCAGAACCGAGCCAGCTTTGGAAAACACAAACACGAAATTTCGACCCCACTTGAGTGGGAAAGATAATGTAAAGAAGAAACCAATTAGTCTTTCCCACTAACACTGGTCATTGCGCTCACGGTTTTTCTTGCTTGCGGAGACGGGTTTGAGCCCGAGAGGGAAATGTAAGCTATGATTTATCGTGCGAAATCGCAGAGCGAAGCGAAGGACATGGATAAGAATGGAATAGCAAGCCAGTTCCGGCACCAAAGTTGTGTCAAAAAAAAACAAAAAAAATGCATTTTCATTTTTTTTTTTTTTTTTTTTTTTTTTTTTTTACAAAAGAAGAAACCAATTATTTTCTTACTTTCCGTGTTTGTCTCACGGTTTGGAATCTAAGCTCACTTGAAGTCAACAAAAGTTTGTATTTCAATGAAGAAGAATCCTCTTTTATTTCTAGTCAAGAAAACAATAGGTCTGTACAAAGAAACGTTTACTTTTTACACGGTAAATTTACACTGACAAAATTTATAATTGAAAGAAAAAGAAAAAAAAAATCAAATATTTTAACATTGAATAGTGCAAAAATTTTACCCAAAAAACAACTAATTTGTGTAAAATTTTGATTCAATTCTCAACTCTTGGACCAAGTTCCCAGTAGGATAAGTCCAGATTCAAAATCAAAAATAAAGTAAAAATGTTCATGTATATCATGTATAATCCCTCAATATTTTATAGCTTTACAACCCACATGTGTACATCTCTAGAAAACGAAATTTTGACTTTTTTTTTGATACCTATATATTTTATTTATTTATATTTACACTCTAATAAATATAAATAAATAAAATATATAGGTATCAAAAAAAAGTCAAAATTTCGTTCTGACATTAAGAACGAAATTAAACTTATTTCCTCCTTACTAAATACAGTTTCGGGTATTTCTTTCACTTATTTATTTATTTTACATCAAAATCCTTAGGCCCGGTTCGGGTATAAAAAAAAAATCGCGATTTTTCGCCAAATCCGTTCAAGAAGGAAGAATTAAAAAGAAAAAAAAATGGGTCCAAATTTTTTTTCGACCAGCTGATGTGAAAATCTCATTCTGGTGAAAAATTACCCATGTGGTTGCTGTTATCGGGTTCCAGAATGTTTGTTTGTTCGTTTTTTTTTTTTTTTTTTTTTTTTTTTTGAAAAATTTGGACCCCCCACTCGAACCGATTTGAAAAAAAAAAAAAATGGATTTTTAAAAAAAATGTTCACCAAAAAATTTTCAGCCATATTCACTCGAACCGGGCCTCAAAGTCAAAAAGCCCAGACACAAAATCCTTTTAATCTCGAACCAATGAGCTCAAAATCCCTGGAGTCAAAATTTTCTCGCTCAAAATCCCTAAAATCAAAAATCCCTTACTCAAAATCCCTCAATACTCCCTGAATAACACGTTCCAGTTTCTTCACATGTTTAATGGCCGGATGGTTCGGTTGTGCTACGGAGAACGATTTCAGTTTGGTCAAAGTAGAGAGAAGAACCTTAGGTACATGCTCTCGGGTAGAGGAATGTTGAATGTCCAGAGCTCCTAGGGCTTCGTCAATGTAGCTGCAAAAGAAACGACATAGGGTAAGTGTACCATTTATTCGCCTACCTAAAAAACGTACCATTTATTGGCCCACCTGCCCACATTTTTTTAATTTTTGTTTTTATGACTGCAATCTTTGAATAGCACTGGTTCGATAGCATCTTTAAGCTCTTTCTTTTGATGAAATTGGATCTTGAAAAAGTTCGTCCAGTGCAGACTTATGTGGCGTAGACCCACAGGTGGGCCAATAGATGGTACGTTTTTTAGGTGGGCGAATAAATGGTACACTTACCCTAGTATAAGCTTTTTTTTCAAAGAGGTTTGACAGAGGGAACTGTAACTGCTAAGGTCTCATTATTCCGAAAGCGAAGAGAGAAGGAAGACAGGATAGGAAAAAGCCAGTCGTTCCGAGAACGAACCTTATTCCATCAGGGTTCTGCGGTTCAGGACGAGCGAGCCAATTTAACATGGCTAGAGCTAGAGACCATCACCCAGGTGTATAGCAGATACAAGAAGACATCTTTTCTTTATTCTGCTATCGCCATTCGGCGAAAGCTAAAGCCGCTACAACAACAACATCAGGGTAAAATCCGCCCTGGGCGGGAATCGAACCCGCGGCCTAGCGCTTACAAGGCAGACGCGCTACCAGCCAAGCTAACTAGGCTGGCAGTGAGGATCTTTTTTCGTACCTGCTGATTGACCCCTTAAGCCTACAACTCACGATGAGTTTTATCGTATCAGTCCATCGCATGCGATAGAACTCATCGTGAATGGGGAATTTCTATCCGATAAGTTTGTCTGATGGAAATAAATGCTCAATCTAATATATAAAAATGAATGTGTGTGTGTTTGTTTGTTCGAACTTTATGCTTGGCCAAACCGCTCATCCGATTGCTATAAAACTTCGTCAACTTATTACTTGCACTCCCTTGAAGGTTATAGGCTATTTTCCGGTTCGTTTTTGTTAAGCTACGCCGAGCAAGACCATTAAATGGATGAGTGACATGAACGGCCATGCCTATTGAACGGCCATGCCTATTGAACGGCCTAATTGAACGGCCATTCAATATTTTTATCGTATCAGTTGAACTTATCCCTACCGTGTGTGGGGGTTTTTCTATCAGATATCAGGTAAGTTGTAGCAATGTCTAGAATCTAGATCCTCCGCGGCGTTTTTCGTCAGCTTCTCAATCAGCCCTAACTAGGGTGATTGCTTTGGGCTGACATTTGGTTTTGGCTACAAAAAAAATTACGAGTGGATGCCTTTCGCACTTGAACCTTGCTATTTCGTTGGCAAAGATTGAGGGGGATTTCAGGCCGGTATCCTCCCAGAACCCCAACTCCTAAAAAACTGAAATTTGGTAGGATTTTGCCGAAATCGGTTCAGGTTCTCGAGTTATGATCAATTTTCCCTGACAAAGCACAGGCAACCTGCTATGTATTTTATACTTACGAGCACTTGAGTATACTCTGGTTGGCCAAATCTCCTCCGATCTGTTGTATGAGAGATATAAGCACGGGTTGTTCCAGAGGACAAGGGTTCATATCAAACAGAGTAGATGGGTCTACATTCTCACATACGTACAATACAAGAGATAGGTTCTGTGCAGTAAGGGCCTGGAATTAAAAAAATAGTAATCGATTTGCCTGTGGACCTAAAATATAGTCACAATTTGCCTGGTTTCTGAAATTCTCACTGTTGTCAAAATTTAAATTTCAAAATCTCCGAGCCCGAGTGGGTATCACACGTGGTTTTGCACACCGCAGACCACGGGTTCAATTCTTAGAATACACCTCTTCACACGGTCTCGTCAGGACAATTGAGTAGCTACTTTAATCGAGTTGCGACCAGTGGCGGCATTACCAGATTAAAAAAAATGTAAAAGTAGAAGAATCAAAACACTACGATGGAGAGGTTTCTTCTAGGTTTAATTAACTTGGCGCGGGATTTGAACCCAGAACCTCCAGTCTACCTACCTGTTGGAAGGCAGCGTTGTACTGTTTCTTGCTAAGGAAAGACTTGATCTGGTTCTGTATAAGTTGCATTGGGCACTACTTGCGGTGGGTACCGGGGTTTGAACCCAGGACCTCCTGATTACCAGTCTACCTACCTGTTGGAAGGCAGCGTTGTACTGTTTCTTGCTAAGGAAAGACTTGATCTGGTTCTGTATAAGTTGCATTTGTTGAGCACTACTTGCTTCTTTCACTTATTTATTTTACATCAAAATCCTTAGGCCCGGTTCGGGTATGAAAAAAAAAAAAATCGCGATTTTTCTCCAAATCCGTTCAAGAAGGAAGAATAAAAAAAAATGGGTCCAAAATTTTTTTCGACCAGCTGATGTGAAAATCTCATTCTGGTGCAAAATTACCCATGTGGTTGCTGTTATCGGGTTAGAGAATGTTTGCTTTTTTTTCGAGAAAATTTTGGACCTCGAACCGATTTGAAAAAAAAAAAAAAGGATTTTTAGTTTGAAAAAAAAAGGTTCACAAAAAATTTTTCGCCCTATTTCCCCCAACCCG
>NW_007379949.1:70287-70929 GCF_000475195.1 Diaphorina citri
TAAAAAAAATGTTCACCAAAAAATTTTCAGCCATATTCACTCGAACCGGGCCTCAAAGTCAAAAAGCCCAGACACAAAATCCTTTTAATCTCGAACCAATGAGCTCAAAATCCCTGGAGTCAAAATTTTCTCGCTCAAAATCCCTAAAATCAAAAATCCCTTACTCAAAATCCCTCAATACTCCCTGAATAACACGTTCCAGTTTCTTCACATGTTTAATGGCCGGATGGTTCGGTTGTGCTACGGAGAACGATTTCAGTTTGGTCAAAGTAGAGAGAAGAACCTTAGGTACATGCTCTCGGGTAGAGGAATGTTGAATGTCCAGAGCTCCTAGGGCTTCGTCAATGTAGCTGCAAAAGAAACGACATAGGGTAAGTGTACCATTTATTCGCCTACCTAAAAAACGTACCATTTATTGGCCCACCTGCCCACATTTTTTTAATTTTTGTTTTTATGACTGCAATCTTTGAATAGCACTGGTTCGATAGCATCTTTAAGCTCTTTCTTTTGATGAAATTGGATCTTGAAAAAGTTCGTCCAGTTCAGACTTATGTGGCGTAGACCCACAGGTGGGCCAATAGATGGTACGTTTTTTAGGTGGGCGAATAAATGGTACACTTACCCTAGTATAAGCTTTTTTTT
>NW_007379949.1:72323-74068 GCF_000475195.1 Diaphorina citri
CTGAAATTTGGTAGGATTTTGCCGAAATCGGTTCAGGTTCTCGAGTTATGATCAATTTTCCCTGACAAAGCACAGGCAACCTGCTATGTATTTTATACTTACGAGCACTTGAGTATACTCTGGTTGGCCAAATCTCCTCCGATCTGTTGTATAAGAGATATAAGCACGGGTTGTTCCAGAGGACAAGGGTTTATATCAAACAGAGTAGATGGGTCTACATTCTCACATACGTACAATACAAGAGATAGGTTCTGTGCAGTAAGGGCCTGGAATTAAAAAAAAAATAGTAATCGATTTGCCTGTGGACCTAAAATATAGTCACAATTTGCCTGGTTTCTGAAATTCTCACTGTTGTCAAAATTTAAATTTCAAAATCTCCGAGCCCGAGTGGGTATCACACGTGGTTTTGCACACCGCAGACCACGGGTTCAATTCTTAGAATACACCTCTTCACACGGTCTCGTCAGGACAATTGAGTAGCTACTTTAATCGAGTTGCGACCAGTGGCGGCATTACCAGATTAAAAAAAATGTAAAAGTAGAAGAATCAAAACACTACGATGGAGAGGTTTCTTCTAGGTTTAATTAACTTGGCGCGGGATTTGAACCCAGAACCTCCAGTCTACCTACCTGTTGGAAGGCAGCGTTGTACTGTTTCTTGCTAAGGAAAGACTTGATCTGGTTCTGTATAAGTTGCATTGGGCACTACTTGCGGTGGGTACCGGGGTTTGAACCCAGGACCTTTTGATTACCAGTCTACCTACCTGTTGGAAGGCAGCGTTGTACTGTTTCTTGCTAAGGAAAGACTTGATCTGGTTCTGTATAAGTTGCATTGAGCACTACCTACTTGCGGTGGGTACCGGGGTTTGAACCCAGGACCTTCTGATTACCAGTCTACCTACCTGTTGGAAGGCAGCGTTGTACTGTTTCTTGTGTTGACCCAGCACCTAAATGGAAAGTATTGTGTCTCTTCTCGCCCATCTGATGAGAGACATACTACGGGATGGGCATGCTACGATACAGACCGCACGAGTCTAATGTAGCAGTTGTTTCATTGCTACGAAATAAAAACGGTTGTGAAAAACTATCTGTTAAAAATTTTAAGTGGAGTTATTAAGCATTAGATCGCGGGGATAACTTTATTCTTCTCGGAACGCCTAGCTTTCTCTACTCCCATCCTGTCCTCATAGTCTCTTCGCTTTAGGGACAGTGGGACCTTCGTTTTTTACAGTTCCCTCTATAAAAACTTCTCATTTTTTCAAGTCACCCATTCGATTACTCACCATGCTCAATGTAGCTTTACTTACCGTTTCTTAGGTTGGGTTTCTATTACTGGGCAGCCACATTCACTCGAACCGGGCCTTAAAGTCAAAAAGCCCTTACACAAAATCCTTTTAATCTCGAACTAATGGGCTCAAAATCCCTAGAGTCAAAATTTTCTCGCTCAAAATCCCTAAAATCAAAAATCTCTTACTCAAAATCCCTCAATACTCCCTGAATAACACGTTCCAGTTTCTTCACATGTTTAATGGCCGGATGGTTCGGTTGTGCTACGGAGAACGATTTCAGTTTGGTCAAAGTAGAGAGAAGAACCTTAGGTACATGCTCTCGGGTAGAGGAATGTTGAATGTCCAGAGCTCCTAGGGCTTCGTCAATGTAGCTGCAAAAGAAACGACATAGGGTAAGTGTACCATTTATTCGCCTACCTAAAAAACGTACCATTTATTGGCCCACCTGCCCACATTT
>NW_007379949.1:74752-76972 GCF_000475195.1 Diaphorina citri
ATAGTAATAGTGCTTATTTATACTGCTCGCATAGGACTGAAAAGTCCCTTTACTCCAGCAGTAGGCTACTACTATTATTGTGGTCAAATTCTCAAATTATATTGAGGATAAAATTCCATACCTCGGCTGGGATTGAACCCACGCCCTCCTGTTTACCAGGCGAGCGCCTTGACCACTACACCACCGAGGCAGGTGGTGCCCATTGGTATCACTAGCCCATTGGTAACGCGCTTGCTTGCCATGCAGAAGTTCCTGGGGTTCGAATCCCACCATCCCATCGACGGGTTACTTTCTGGTGTTCTCGTGTTGACCAATCACCTAACAGGGAAGTATAATGTGTTTTATGGCCCATCTGATGAGAGGCATACTACGGGACAGGCATGCTACGACACAGACCACACGCGTCTAATGTAGCAGTTGTTTCATTGCTACAAAGTAAAACGGCGATGAAACACTCATTTCTCATTATTTTTTTAGATATATTGAATACTACCTTGCTCGAAAGTTTCACTCAGTTGTTTGAACATGGCGTGCGAGGCTTTCTGGTAGTCGGGAAGAGATTTACGGAAATATTCCTTGAAACATTCTCGCATGTTCATCTGAAGATTCTGCAGAACGGCATTCGTAATCGTGTCTAGAACGGTTTTGCTTTGTACGACCTGCGGGAAGCGAAGTAAACAGGCTGGGTAAGTGAACGAACGAATTCAGATTTAAGTTATACAAGATTTAGTTCGACGAATTTCGGACCCACACGGGGAAAATTAGAGCTCAAATAGGGAAAATTAGAACCCAAATGGGCAAATTTTTGAGTTTAATGGGGAAAATTAGAGCCCAAACGGAAAATTAGAGCCTAAATGGAGAAAATTAGAGCCTAAATAGGAAAAATTAGAGTCTAAATAAGAAAAATTAGATCCCAAATAGGGAAAATTAAAGCCCGAAAACGGAAAACTAGAGGCTTAGACAGGTTTTCCTTGAGTAGATGATCGGTGGCAGTTAGTTTCTGAGATAGTTCAGTTTGTAGTTGGTTCTTGAGTGGAGTCATTCACTCAAGTAGTAGCTACAACTTACCTTGGATAAGTTTTCCTTGAGTAGATGATCGGTGGCAGTTAGTTTTTGAGATAGTTCAGTTTGTAGTTGATTCTTGAGTGGACTTATTCACTCAAGCAGTAGCTATAACTTACCTTGGATAAGTTTTCCTTGAGTAGATGATCGGTGGCAGTTAGTCTCTGAGATAGTTCAGTTTGTAGTTGGTTCTTGAGTGCAGTCATTCACTCAAGCAGTAGCTATAACTTACCTTGGATAAGTTTTCCTTGAGTAGATGATCGATGGCAGTTAGTTTTTGAGATAGTTCAGTTTGTAGTTGATTCTTGAGTGGAGTCATTCACTCAAGTAGTACCTATAACTTACCTTGGACAAGTTTTCCTTGAGTAGATGATCGGTGGCAGTTAGTTTCTGAGATAGTTCAGTTTGTAGTTTATTCTTGAGTGGAGTTATTCACTCAAGCATATCTTCAACTTTCCTTGGACAAGTTTTCCTTGAGTAGATGATCGGTAGCAGTAAGTTTCTGAGATAGTTCAGTTTGTAGTTGGTTCTTGAGTGGAGTCATTCACTCAAGCAGTAGCTATAACTTACCTTGGATAAGTTTTCCTTGAGTAGATGATCGATGGCAGTTAGTTTTTGAGATAGTTCAGTTTGTAGTTGATTCTTGAGTGGAGTCATTCACTCAAGTAGTACCTATAACTTACCTTGGACAAGTTTTCCTTGAGTAGATGATCGGTGGCAGTTAGTTTCTGAGATAGTTCAGTTTGTAGTTGATTTTTGAGTGGAGTCATTGATTCAAGTAGAGCGGGTAACAGACTTGTGTTGAATTGAGTTACGATCAGTGTTTGAATCTGGAACACCAGAGAATTTTAGTTGTGTTAAACAAAGCAAACCCCTTGAAATCGAAACTGCGTCTAGCAGCCATGCCTTAAGGATTAACTAGCGAAACTGCTAGTTAATCCTTAAGGCATGGCCGTACTTATCTAATATACAGGGTGAACACGAAAAATGTCACCAAAGTCCGCCATGCACGAGCTTTATGTACGCGTTTCTCTGAAGAAAATGGTTTGTGGCTCCGTGACAAATCGACATATTGTAACAAAATGGGTATTGTTGGAAAGCTGAGACTTCAGGGATATTTTTCCTGTTGCATGCCGCCAGATTGCGCCTTTTTTTCCT
>NW_007379950.1:0-2383 GCF_000475195.1 Diaphorina citri
TACCGTTCTCGAGATATTTTGTTTACAGACAGACAGACAGACACACAGACAGACAGACAGACAGACAGACAGACACACGGACCAATGGCTGAAACTTCGGATTTAGTCTCTAGGGACCTCAAAACGTGTTTTGGCACTAAAAACTGACCATCGAAATTTTGACCCGATTACATTACTTTCCTTTCTATATAAGCAAAGTAAAAAGTGGATCTGCAATGTTTTTTGGGTGTTTTCGGTCCATTGTGAGCGGAAGTGTCATACAGCCGTAGCAATTGGGTTCCACACTTAAATAATTAGATATTGATAGGTACCTATCTGATTTTTTCCTTCTTTCTATCAATACATCACAAGCAGACAAGCACTACGGTGAATCTTCCTAGTCGGAAGCTTTAGAGCAGGGGTTCTCAACCTTTTAGTAAACACCACTTGAAATTTTCAGAGATTTTGACGTACCACCTAATATTTATATATAATAATAATAATAATAATAATTTATTCAGAAATCACATACCACATTGAATTTTACCTCCAGAAGATTATACTTCCCCTTCGTGTGTGTATTCTAACAGGAAGGAAATGATCTTTAAACTTGTTGAACCCACGAAAGGTTACCATATTTTGCAACCTCTTCAAATCTTCAAGGCGTCTAAGGTACGTACAGTCATCCTGTTCAAATAATATTATGAATTATGATACGAGTTCAAGAGATCATTCATCTTTCATTTCCTAGATAGTGTTTCTAGTGAGTTCATGAGTTGCTTCCAAACGAGTCAAACGACCCTTATTATTTATTAACCTCAGTTCATTCACGAGGAGGGTGCACTACCGAAACTTTTCCTCGATTCCACACAAAAACACAAATGTGAAGAAAAAAAAAAAAGGCCAAGATCCTATCCAAAAATGTCAGCCTATAAAAGTAATGAGATCAGAAAACTAAGGTCAAGTCTGGGAAGAACGCCAGTTGGGTCCCATGATCTTTTTTTAAGGTACCTAGTCGACTACCAGTTGGGTCCCGGGTGTTTGAGGGTAGAACTACCGATTGGGTCCGGGGCTTACTACCAGTATACCTGAAAATTGAAAAATGTCACAAAATCGAACTTTGTTATCTCGCCACAACTACCCTTTTTCATAGGATCGTTTGGTATGGTGAGGGAAGTGTGATACTAAAATTGAGACCTCCAGAGTTGAGGGGAGAACTTTTGGCGGCGGAAAAACCGCCAGAAAACGGCCAAAAATTCGCATTTTTTTCAGTTTTTCGCTTATAACTCCTAAACCGTGCGTTCTACACAGTTTTGATGGTAATCAAAATTAAAGTACACAAAATTTACTACATGATGGTGTGGTCAAAATTTACTTTATGTTCATTTATAGTGCTGTTACAGCAGCCTGTAGGTCAAGTAGGTGGCCGAAAAATGGTCAGAAATTTTTTTTTCAAACTTAAACAATTTTCCTAGCCAGGATTGTTAGGTATACGGAGGTGAGTGTGGGACCAAATTTTCGACCTCGAAATCCCAGGGGATATGTAGAAGTAGAAGAAAATATGTAGAAGTATCAAATAATTAGGTACTTCTTAGACCTAATAATTAGGTTAAAAATAAACAGTTTCAGGTGCATATTTTTTTTTCTTCAATTTCGCCTGCGGCGCTGTAGATCTGAAGTTCGATAGGACTGCGTTTCTCATAGAATTCAGGTAGGAAATAACTTCTGCATTCCAACTTTTAACTAGTTACTAGGCAAACAAGCTGGGCCCGTCCCTCCGGGAATTTTTTAGCCCGTAGTTTATTCGATCATGATTAAAGAAAATCAGTACCTATGTACCTACCTAATTTGTTTAATATTCAGTTCATTATTATTCTTGATTTGATTTTTCGATTTTACTTTCATGTAATGATTTAAAATCAAGACTAGAGCCCGTTCTCCCTTTATTCCCAATATAAGGTTTAAGTCACCCATCCATGTATTGGCCTTGCTCGGCGTAGCTTAACATAGGTAACGCTAAAACCGGTCTTAAATGATCGACTGAAGTGTTATCCAAAACTTTCTCGCTTTGAGTTCATAGGTCGTCGCGACAAATTTCAAGATCAGAGCTCATTTGTGTGAGAAAATGTGAAAAAAAAAATCCCACAATTACTCAATTAACTTTAAGTCACCCATCCATTTATTGGCCTTGCTCGGCGTAGCTTAACATAGATAACGCTAAAACCGGTCTTAAATGATCGACTGAAGTGTTACCTGAAACTTTCTCGCTTTGAGTTCATAGGTCGTCGCGACAAATTTCAAGATCAGAGCTCATTATTTTGTGTGAGAAAATGTGAAAAAAAAAAAAAAAAAAAAAAAAAATCCCACAATTACTCAATAAACTTTAAGTACCCCACCCTTTTTT
>NW_007379950.1:2521-12481 GCF_000475195.1 Diaphorina citri
GCGATTGTTGATGAGGAATCCTAATACATCAGCGAAGCAGTACAAGTGATATCGGCAATGTTTCCTGAGCGGAGCTTTAGGTCATGTGAGCGGGAAGTGCGCATAGCAAGCCGTAGCTTTAGTATCCACCACTTGAGAATAATCGAGATATTGACGTACGCAACCTATCTGATTTTTTCCTATATAATAATTCTAATCGTAGATAATCACCAGCTATGAATAAGTGAATAACTATATAATCAATAATAATAAGAATAATAATAATAGAGAAGATATTATCAATAATAATTAATAATACGAACACTAATATACATATAATAGATAATGAATAACTAATTAATAATAATAATAATAATAATAATAAAAAATAATAATGATATAATAATAATAATAATAATAATAATAATAATAATAATAATAGTAATAATATTGAAAAATTAGATTTGGTCATGTTTAGGAAAATGAAAATGATGTTTCTTGATTCGTTCAATAATAAAATCACGATTTTTTTAGTTTCTTATCAATTATTTTGATTAATTATAGCCTTAAAACCCTACCATTCAACATTTTTTTTATTGTTATTATTAATATATGTATGACTGCGTACCACCTAAAATGTATCCGCGTACCACCAGTGGTACGCGTACCACCGGTTGAGAACCTCTGCTTTAGAGTGATCGCCAACAAAAGAACTGACACAAATGAGCAGTGACCAATGTTAGTATAGGGTTAGGTTAAACACAAAAGGAGCTTTATTTTTCACTGTCGTAGCTTCTTAATAATTACCGAAAATTTTGGTGATTGTATTGAAAAATTTCGGAAAATTATGAAGGAGCTTTATTTTTCACTGTCGTAGCTTCTTAATAATTACCGAAAATTTTGGTGATTGTATTGAAAAATTTCGGAAAATTATGATGGATTAAGTAATTACGAATAAAGCAGAATCATTTCTTCTACTTATGAAGAACAGAAAAAAAAACGTTGTAATATTGTTGAAAATTAAAACTCTTATTTATTTCATCCAAGTCATTACAGGTATATGGGACCCAACTGGTAGTAAGCCCGGGACCCAATTGGTAGTCGACTACCTTAAGAAAAAAGGTCATGGGACCGAAGTGGCTTTCTTCCGTCTTCATACAAAACTGTATCCAAGTTTTTATTTTATTGAAATAACGTAAACATTTGGTAAGATGCTCATGATCTGGTTTAGTACTCATCAATTCGTCCACAAACACATCTGGAATGTCCACAGGCACAGGATTAATAAATTTTCAAAATCTATGACCACATTATAATTATGATGTAGATAGAATAGTAATGATGAGGGATGCAATATGGTACGTAAAATCTACCTGCACAGTGCACAATCATAGTAATGGGAACAATTGGATACCTATTCGTCCTCGGGTCCCTAAAAAAGAAATGGGAGTTATGGGAGCAATTAGACATCGGGGCAATTGGATAGTCCTCAAATTAGAGTATTTGGAGTTTTTGGAGTGCGTCCTTTGACAACAATGCTCAAGTTTAGAGTACATAACTACTAGCAATGAGAAGGATACTTCTCAACATAAGTAATGTAATATTATTATACTTAAGTTACCTACTCGCAGTTTGGTTCCTTATACTTCTAAGTTCTAACCAACCTATGGAAAGAAAACTAACGGTATCAATTCGGTCACCTACGTGAGCTGAGCAGTTGCGTCATCAGAATTCACCATTGCATTGGGTCATGATCATAAATCATAAACTCAAAACACACTACACTGCACTATTGAAAAAATATAACTTTGAAATTGAGAATTAAAATTTGACACAATTTCGGAGCAAACACATAATATTTATCATCAAGTTCACTATTATCTAGATTATCTAGAACTATAAACCTCCGTCAGTAGGAATATGGATAGCTCCTCACCAGAAAGAATGCTACCGTTGCGCTACGCGCTCCCTATTGACTTCGCACTTCTATAGAATATGGTCGCGCTACGCGCTCCCCATCGACTTCTCACTTTGAGAGAATACGGTCGCGCTACGCGCTCCCTATTGACTTCGCACTGCTTTAGAATATGGTCGCGCTACGCGCTCCCCATCGGCTTTTCACTTTGAGAGAATGCGGTCGCGTTACGCGCTCCCTATTGGCTTTACACCTTTCAGAAAAAACGATCGCATTACGTACACCCTATTGACTTTGCACTTCTATAGAATATGGTCGCACTACGCGCTCCCCATCGGCTTCTCACTTTGAGAGAATACGGTCGCGCTACGCGCTCCCCATCGGCTTCTCGCTTTGAGAGAATGCGGTCGCGCTACGCGCTCCCCATTGGTTTCGCACTTTAATAGGATATGGTCGCGCTGCGCGCTCCTGTTGGCTTGTCACCTATTATATAATCCGCGAACCGCAAAAATTCGAGTGAGTAGTCGATTATACTTTAAATTTAACGTAGAAAGGGAATATATGTAATGAAAAATAGGGGTTTTCATTTAAAAATCCAAAGTTGGCACCCGATTCGCGGACTTCGCGAAATTTTTCGCGCATCGCGATTTTGCCATAATACCTATCCGCATCAAAAATCAAAAAGTTATGGGTTTTTTTGTTTTTCGAAATTTCAAACAGGCTCCGAGAAAAACAATTTAAGCATAAATTCTGGGACAACCTGTATGTCTATACATAAAATTGTAGATTTGTCTGTACATTGCTTAGAATCGTGAAATTTTTAGTAATTCTTACTCCTTATGCATCCATGATTCCAAAAATCACATTGGAAAAATTTCTGTCTGACTGTGTAGTAGGGTTGCCAACTTTTTTTTCGGCATATACCGTACAAACTAGCAAAATGGTGAAAAAATACGGATTTCCCGATTTTTACCCTATCTTTTTAAACTTTTTTTTTGTAATTTTTTCTGTTTATTAGTCAGTTCCCGTATTTTCCATAGATTTGGAAAAAAACCGGAACATGGGCCTTTGCTCTTCGCACTTTACATATCTGGTCTCCAGCGAGTTTTCCGGTACTGCAAATATCATATCTATGCAGACGATATTCAAATTTATATGCACTGCCTTCCCAAGGAGCTCGCTCACTCGCTGGAGCCATTAATCTGTTGAACGAAAATCTAGCAAGCTTCCATGAATGGGCGAATAGGCTGTTCTTATGCCCAAATCCTACTAAATCTAAGGCGCTCATTCTTGGAACAAACTAATCCGGGAAATAACGTACGGTTGGCAACCCTACTGTGTAGGTATATGTATGTCTGTCTGTCTGTCACGCTAAATAGACCTTTGGTTGTCCGCTTTTCACGAGGAAACGGCTCGACCGATGTTGATGAAATTTTTTGTGGTTGTTAAGAAGAGTACTCGGGGTGACATAGGCTAGTTAAAATTGTCACATTCCATCCTGATTTAAAATGGCGGCGGTTCAAAATTATACCTATTATGCTGCACTTATAGACGTGTCAGGGAGCGCGTAGCACGACCGTGTTTGTTTGATGGGTGATGGGTGTATGTGTGTGTGTGTGTATGTGTGTGTGTGTGTGTGTGTGTGATGGGTATGTGTGTGTGGTGTATGTGTGTGTGGTGTATGTGTGTGATGGGTGTGTGTGGTGTATGTGTGTATGTGGTGTATGTGTGTGTGTGGGTGTGTGTGGTGGGTGTTAAATTTAGGGCACTAGCCAGAGTAAATAATGAGTTAAGTTCCGGATATCTTTGGGGTGGATTTTACATTTGGGGCGGATTTTAGTTGAGCCTAGGTTGGACTCCCAATATAATGTTGACAGTGCTCCTTTGGGTGTTTTTGAGCATGAAGGCTTGATTAATTGTGGGCAGGATTCTTGCAGTGATCGGAGTGGTGTTTCGCTCAGTGAGAGTGTTACTTACTCACTCGGTTCACCCCACTGTGGTTTCTTCACCCTCTACCTCTCCCTCCCCCATCACGCTGTCTGCGGTGGTGCAGCCAGGGCGGGCAGAATTTTTGTCAAATTCGCCTCCATGGTCTGCGCCGTTGCAAACAGTGAATCAAAGATTAACAAGAGAATTATCTTCTTTTCCAAAATGTTTCAGAGCGGTTCATTTTAATGCTCAGAGTGTTCCACAATAGTCCGTCCCTTATACCTTTTTATTACTAATGTAATAATAAAGGAAGGACCATTGAAAGACTAATCATCGAACACATCAACACTTTTTACACACCCTGTGATTTGTCACTAAACAAAGATCTACACACCTCCGATGTTCACTTGAGTTTACATAGGTAGTTGTTTGAGTGCTGTGGTTTTATTTTTTTCCCTCAGAATAGGTCACCCCGTATTTTCGTGAGAAAAAAACCAAGAACAATGGATTGATCCCTTTCCATTGTTGGCGCAAATGCATATTTTTAAAAATCTGGTGTGAACATCACACGACTTTCCTTATCCTATTGAATGATGCTTGTTTTTATGTTCTATATTAACTTTTACAATATGAGACATTGCTCGGAGAGCAGGAGGCGTCGCTATTTACTTAAGGGATGATCTTTCTCATAAGATTGTCACTTGTAGCGAGGCTTCCCCTGATGCATGTTTAGAGTACATGGCAGTGGAAATCAAGGTAAGAGGTACTAAGCTCTTGGCCGTGGTTTTATATAAACCTCCTGATGAGTATGACTTGAGTGTTCTAGATGAATTCTTGGCAGACCATATTACTCTTTATGAGCACTTAATCGTGATGGGCGATTTTAATGTGAACGTATTGGACACATTGTCGCGCTTGTCAAATCGTCTTCATGACATTTTGTCAACTGTTACTTATGGTCTGTCTGTTTTACCTTCAGGACCAACACATCACAGTCCTAATCCTAACACATCTGCCTCTACTTAAATTGACCTTACTCTCACTGTGCAAACAGAGAGAGTCAAAATTTATGGTCAAATGTCAACCCCTGGAATCTCGAGACATGATATGCTCTATGTTGCGTATTCTATCAAGGTACCTAAATACCCTGCGCAAATAATCAGGTATCGAGATCTCAAGAGGTTAGATAGTGATGTGTTGGAGGATCGCTTGGCTGCTGTTGACTGGTTGACACCATTATCCGATGTTACCTTGGATGAAATGGTCCAGTTACTCAGTGGCCAAATAACTGAGGTGTTTGACGATGTGGCACCTATAGTTGAAAAGCGAGCTACACGGCCACCAATACCATGGATGAACGCTGATGTTAAGAACAACATGGTATTGTATTGAGAGACAAACTGTGGACTAAATATAAAGAGTCGCGTAGTGCCGTAGATCGTGATGCCTTTAAAGCCCAAAAGAATGCCACCAACTACTTAGTTAGACGTGTGCAGCGTCGTTTTGCTGGTGGCATACTTAGGGGTGGATCTAAATCTACGTGGAGGAAGTTGAATTTCTTGGGTATTGGAAATCTGAAGTCATCTCCTCCAGTGACTTTCGAGTTGGATGAACTAAACGAGTTTTTTGTCTCAGTGGTTCCCAACCCTTGTCCATTATTAAAGAGAACTGTACTACATGATATTCAAAGTAGTACAGTAATTGGCAACATACCCTCAGATATCTCATTCTCTTTTGAAGAGGTTTCTGAGAGGGGCTGTTGGTTCTGCCATTCTCGGCATAAAATCAAAAGCTAGAGGATATGATGCCATAGACATCGTCATGTTGAAAATGTCTCTTGCTCATATTCTGCCCGCCATCACGCATGTCTTCAATCACTCTCTCACATCTGGACTGTTTCCATCGGATTGGAGATCTGCGGAAGTTACCCAACCCTTGTCCATTAATAAAGAGAACTGTACTACATGATATTTAAAGTAGTACAGTAATGGGTAATATACCCTCAGATATCTCATTCTCTTTTGAAGAGGTTTCTGAGAGGGGCTGTTGGTTCTGCCATTCTCGGCATAAAATCAAAAGCTAGAGGATATGATGCCATAAACATTGTCATGTTGAAAATGTCTCTTACTCATATTCTGCCCGCCATCACGCATGTCTTCAATCACTCTCTCACATCTGGAGTGTTTCCATCGGATTGGAGATCTGCGGAAGTTAAACCTTTGAATAAGGTTGGCAGTCCTGCTTCCTGTAGTGACTTTCGTCCGGTGGCAATATTACCGGTCCTATCCAAGGCCCTGGAGAAAATCACTACTCTGCAAATCATACAATACATCGAAGCTTATAATATACTCGATCCTTTCCAGTCCGGATTTCGAAAGTCACACAGTACAGCCACCGCACTTGTTAAAGTGACGGATGACATTCGTCTGGCACTTGATACAAGGAAGGTGACTGTGCTAGTGCTGCTCGATATGAGTAAAGCTTTCAATTCCGTGGACTTTGATGTATTGTTAGCGATTTTAGAGAAGGTGAAATTCTCTATTTCTGCCTTGTCTTGGATTGAGAGTTATTTAAGAGGCCGTAGACAGCGTGTAAAACAACGGAATGATGTTTCCGAGTGGAGAAACATTACTTCTGGGGTACCACAAGGTTCAGTGGCTGGGCCTTTGCTCTTCGCACTTTACATATCTGGTCTCCAGCGAGTTTTCCGGTACTGCAAATATCATGTCTATGCAGACGATATTCAAATTTATATGCACTGCCTTCCCGAGGAGCTCGCTGGAGCCATTAGTCTGTTGAACGAAGATCTAGCAAGCTTCCATGAATGGGCGAATAGGCTGTTTTTATGCCCAAATCCTACTAAATCTAAGGCGCTCATTCTTGGAACAAACTACTTCTGTACATCAACTCTTTCTTCTTTAGATGTACCTTCTTTGGTTCTGGCTGGTAAAACTATACCTATTGTTAACCATGCTAAGAACCTGGGTTTGATGATTGATCAGACCTTATCTTGGAAGGATCACATCAGCAATGTACGGAAGAAGGTATATTATTGCCTCTATACATTGGGAAAATTCAAGAAAATTTTCCCAATGGAGCTAAAACGCAGACTGGTTGAATCTCTTATTTTCCCTCACTTTGATTACTGTGATCATGTCTATGGTGGTCTGAGTGGGGAGTTAGGAGACAGTTTGCAGTTAGCTCAAAATGCCTGCGTGAGATATGTATGCAACCTGAAAAGGTATGATCATGTATCTGAATCTTACTCTCAGTTGGGCTGGCTGAAGTTGGATCGGCGGCGTGAAGTGCATGCCTTGATACTATTGTTCAAAATATTGCACTCACAGAAACCCCAATACTTACGCAGTGCTTTCAGGTATCTCTCTGAGTCTAGTCAATACTCAACGAGATCACTAAATACACGAGATCTCGAGATACCTCTGCACAGATCTATGGCATATGGCAAGTCATTTCATGTTCGGGCTGCACGCCTTTGGAACTCAATACCCATTTTGGAAATTTTCGACCGAAAATTGGCCGCCGTGGGCGGCTCAGGCTCGGGACTTGGAAAATTTTTCTTTTTTTTTCTTTTTTTTTCAAATACGTATTTCGTTAATGTAATAGAAAGTCGTGTGATGTTCACACCAGTTTTTTTTTTTTTTTTTTTTTTTTTTTTTTTTTCATTGAAAATTAATTTAAAATTGAATATTAAAATATAAACAACGTATTATTCACGAAAATAGAGACAACCATTCACTTCAAACACTCGATCGAAAACTCCTCATTTTTTTTTTGATACCTGTGAAGATTGTCATGAGATAATTTTTGACGTAAAGGTAGGTACCTTATTCTAATTACATACAGGATTAGATACCGAATTTCAGCTGAACAAGGAGCAAAATACGTTAGAGCGTCACAGGCGATTTTTTTTTTCTGAAAATTTTAGTAGGTGCACAATCTTCAGAAATCCAGTCTCACCGAAATCAATATCTTTAGTTCCGCAGGCAATTTTCTGAAAATTTTAGTAGGTGCACAATCTTCAGAAATCCAGTCTCACCGAAATCAATATCTTTAGTTCCGCAGGCAATTTTTTCAAGGATACTATTAATTGTAGTCCGTTCAAGGTTGCATACTTTTTTACTTTCCTTATCCTATAGGAAGGAAAGTAATGTAATCGGGTCAAATTTTCGATGGTCAGTTTTTAGTGTCAAAACACGCCAACAACAACAACAACACCAACAACAACAACAACAACAACAACAACAACAACAACAACAACAACAACAACAACAACAACAACAACAACAACAACAACAGAGCCTAAATCCAAAGTTTCAGCCATTGGTCCGTGTGTGTATCTGTGTGTGTGTGTGTGTGTGTCTGTTTGTCTGTAAAAAAAAATATCTCGAGAACGGTAAGAGCTGGAGACTTGAAATTTGGTATGTATCTGTCAAATGTGACAAGGATGCGACACGAAACTTTTGGTTAAGATCGGTGCAACGGTTGGCGGCATTTTACCGCTTTTGTGACAAGAGTGAGACACGAAACTTTTGGTTAAGATCGGTGCAACGGTTGGCGGCATTTTACCGCTTTTTGGCGGTTTTCGGTGTAATGGAGGAGTTGCAATTGGGAAAATATTTTTAATAAAATGTTGATTCCTACGTAAAAAGTTGTGAAAAATCCAAATCTGAGGTCAAAACTCCGAAAAAGTAACTTTAAAAGGTCGAAAATTCAATTTTTAATTGCCGTTCTAATGAAAAAGTTCAAAGAGTTGTGACGTCAGATTTCACGTCAAAATGCGCAGAAACGCTTGCGCACAAACAAACGAAGCGGGAGTCATGAATTATGACGTCATCGCCTACGGCTTGGTTCTGGCTGGTAAAACTATACCTATTGTTAACCATGCTAAGAACCTGGGTTTGATGATTGATCAGACCTTTTCTTGGAAGGATCACATCAGCAATGTACGGAAGAAGGTATATTATTGCCTCTATACATTGGGAAAATTCAAGAAAATTTTCCCAATGGAGCTAAAACGCAGACTGGTTGAATCTCTTATTTTCCCTCACTTTGATTACTGTGATCATGTCTATGGTGGTCTGAGTGGGGAGTTAGGAGACAGTTTGCAGTTAGCTCAAAATGCCTGCGTGAGATATGTATGCAACCTGAAAAGGTATGATCATGTATCTGAATCTTACTCTCAGTTGGGCTGGCTGAAGTTGGATCGGCGGCGTGAAGTGCATGCCTTGATACTATTGTTCAAAATATTGCACTCACAGAAACCCCAATACTTACGCAGTGCTTTCAGGTATCTCTCTGAGTCTAGTCAATACTCAACGAGATCACTAAATACACGAGATCTCGAGATACCTCTGCACAGATCTATGGCATATGGCAAGTCATTTCATGTTCGGGCTGCACGCCTTTGGAACTCAATACCCATTGAAATCAGAAATGCCTTGAGTGCCACAAGCTTCAAAGTTCTTGTCACGGAACACCTCTATCCTGAAGCTTGATAATCTATTCCATTATTATTCCTTCGTCTTCTCTTTTCCCTTCTCTTCTTTCCCCTATTCTTCTATCCCGCCGACAGGTTTATCCTGTTGGCGATCGTTGGTTGGGTGGAAGAGCTCACGGTGTGAGAATCCTGCCATTCGTTCTCGGAATAGCTGGCTTTCTCCTATCCTCTTTTTCCTCCTCGATTTCGGGACGATAAGACCTCCTTTGTTACAGTTCCCTCTGTCAAACTCCAAGCGACTTCTTACATAAATGCCTGGTAAACCAGAGGGTCTGGGTTCGGTCCCGGCCGGGGTACCTATAAAATTTATCCTCATTTATTTCAAATTTTGATCACAATGATGGGCCTCTAATCAGGCAGTAGTCTTGCCAAGTGGTTATCTTCAATTCAAAAGACTATTATCTCGTCTATGGGATACTTTTTTTTTAACTAAATTCCTAAATTAAAAAAAAAAAAAAAAAAAAAAAATATCCCACGTCTCAAAATTTTTTTTATGAATTATTATTTTTAAATGTTCCCACTCGTTTCTTCGAGCACTCTCCTGAAGCTTTAGAGCCCCCGACCCCCCCGACCCCGTCGCACTCCCAGTTCCAATCCAGGAGTGCAGTTTCCCTCGGAC
>NW_007379950.1:13059-13436 GCF_000475195.1 Diaphorina citri
CCAACACCAACACCAACACCAACAACAACACCAACACCAACACCAACACCAACACCAACACCAACACCAACACCAACAAACACCAACTCACGGTAATAAGATCTGTAGGTACCTACTATTCATGTTAAAATACATACCTACTTAGAAAAAATTTGACCCGATTACATTACTTTCCTTCCTATAGGATAAGGAAAGTAAAAAAGGAGTGAGATCCCCACAAAAACACAAAATTAAATGTGAAAAAAAGGCCAAGTTCGCAAGTTCCTTTTCAAAAATGTCGGCCTATAAAAGTGGTGAGATCAGAAAATAAAGGCCAAGTCTGCATTCCCAGTTTTTCGTGCCTTATGAATCTTAATTCCTTCAACCTTCTCTCAGTT
>NW_007379950.1:13607-18092 GCF_000475195.1 Diaphorina citri
ACACCAACACCAACACCAACACCAACACCAACACCAACACCAACACCAACACCAACACCAACACCAACACCAACACACGACGCTCTCCCGCAAAGGCTGATCACTTTGGGGAGGTGGCGCTATCGAATTTCCAGCATCGATTTTTTAAAATCCAGTCCAAATATGTCTTATATTTTTTGTGAAATCCAAAGAGAAAACATAGCCCAGTTGAAACTGAACTGAGAGAAGGTTGAAGGAATTAAGATTCATATCATAAGGCACGAAAAACTGGGAATGCAGACTTGGCCTTTATTTTCTGATCTCACCACTTTTATAGGCCGACATTTTTACTTTCTATTACTACAGTATTGCAATCGGTCCAAATTTTCAAAATCGGGAAATGGTTGGAAATATCCGTTTTGGGATCCCCTGATGTCAAAAAAGTGATTTTTAGCCCATGGTCTGTACGTAACGTACGTACGTACTACAGGTTTAAATGGGAAAAAGTAGAAAGTTGTGAACAAAATATCTCAAGAACGGTTTGTCGTAGAGAAATGAACGGTATGCTATCCCGGTATGGTCCAAGGACGCGACTGTAACAATTTGGTAAAAATCGGATAGTCACCCATCCAGATATCATGTATGCTATCCCGGTATGGTCCAAGGACGCGACTGTAACAATTTGGTAAAAATCGGATAATCACCCATCCAGATATTTCGATTGATATCCCGGTATGGTCCAAGGACGCGACTGTAACAATTTGGTAAAAATCGGATAACCACCCATCCAGATATTAACCAAAGTCAATGTTGTTCCCAGAAAATTATCACTTGTGAAAGTTCTTTTCGCGTGCTACCTAACCCTATCATTCCCAGGAAGTTGATAATTTGTGAAAGTTTTTTTCGCATTCTACCTATCATTCCCAGAATGTTGACCATTTGTGAAAGTTTTTTCGCGTTCTAGAATTCTTTCGTGGGATATAATAAGTATTTTTTTTTTTTTTTTTTTTTTTTTTTTTTTTTTTTTTTTGTGGGACAAAATCCGACAATCTTGTTATAATTGATGAGCTCTACCTACTACCTACCCTGGGTCAGTGTTTTTCTGGGGTAACCTGTATAGTGTATACCATTAGATCGGGGTTTGAGCATTTCTCAAAACGCACAATCCGCGGTCTGGCATTTCATTTCCACTCCGTGGAGTGAGCAGTTTATTCTTCTTTCTCATAATGCTCAATGGTCGAATTCGGAGATTGAGCTTTTTCATAAATCCATTGAGCTACAGTAGATCCATTGAGCTCGATAGTAACTAAACCCTGATAGTAAACATATATAAATCTCCATTTCCCCTCCCATGGAAATAGGAAACTTCGGTATTGAGTAAATTAAAACCATAGAGTTTGCCTCTATAGTAAGTAGACTTTACCTCTATAGTAAGTTAGTAAGTAATTCTCGTTACCTCGACCTCTGTGGTAAGTATTTTTTACGGTTTGTTTTGTAGCATCATGTGGAAATGTCGAAAACCTTGATATTAAGTCATTAAAAAAAGACCCTTTAATAAGTAACCTAAGCATTTACTGAGTAAACCTCTACAACAATTAATTTTCGTCATTTCTCTCGACTTACTTACTATCGAGGTTCGACTGTATTTACATTTGCTCAATTGCAGAATTTCGGGGAGTGAGCAGTTTGCATTCCACTCCATGGAGTGAGATTTCATTCCCTAGGATTTTATTTTCTACTATCGTAATGCACAGTACAAAACTAAAGTTATGTAATCGGTCCAAATTTTCAAAATCGGTAAATGGATGGAAATATCCGTTTCTTTACTAAAAAAAGTGATTTTCAGCCCTTGGTCTGTACGTTTGTAATACCTTAGATGTGCTGTATGTATGTACTAAAGGTTTATATGGGAACGTGTGGTATAAAAAAAAAAAAAAAAAAAAAAAATTCAAGTAGGTAGTACATCTTTAGTACGCAAGTAGTACTGTCTACCTAAAAATTTAGTACGCAACTAGTAAACACGGGTCCACTCTAAGTGGGATCAGTCTAAATGGGAAATTTATAATGCATTGTTGTACCTAATAGTTAAACTTGGATGAGTGGGAAAAAATAAAATTGCTAGTCCCTTGGATTCTTAAAGGTGGCGTTCCGATCCTAGCTGCCGGGTCGCGTGAGCAAGCTGTGCGACCGCTGCCTACTGCTTCCTATGTATTCTTATGAAGTACTTTCCGAACCAAGCTGCCTGGTCGCGCGACACGGCTGCTCTATTTGGGTCGCGCTGCCCAGTCGCTCTGAGAGCAGTGTGGTCGCATGGTCGTGAGGTTTTCATATGATTTAATATACTATTTTTGTAATAATTTGTTCGACTGGAAGTTTGTAATGGAAGTCGCGCGACCCGCCCGCTAGGATCGGAATGCCACCTTCATGACGCGACCCGGCAGCTAGGATCGGAACGCCACCTTAATAAAATTAGACAAGTTCGACTGTATTTTTGTTCTTCTTTGTCTTCTCAGTAAGCCATTATATCATAACGAACAATTTCTCCGAACAACTAAAATACTCGTTTTGATATACCCTAGATTCTAGAACCCTAGGCCCTAGGTACACAACTAGGTAATTCATAATTATATTCAACTACTCGTCCTACCTATTTCAATTATTCAACGATTATTATTATTCGATTACATATTTTGATTCAAGCTATGCAAAGTTCATTCATAGAAGGTTTGAAGACCAATTATTATTCCAGAACCTAGAACCCAAGTACAAAAAATATATTAATAGTTCATTTACCAAAAGTAGGTGCTTGTACTATGTATAGGTATAACGTGCATTGTGCTGTTGGTACCCCAACGGATGATTATCCAACTCTGAAGAATGGAATCACGTGGTTTGACCCTGTGATCTTGGCAGTCTCCCCTCCTACAAACAACCAGCAACCTGTTACCTGATGTATTGCATTCTACAAGGTCTCTAGAACCAACGGTGTAAATCTAACCAACTCGGAGTCGGACTAGTCTTCAGTTCTGGAGATACTGTTAACTGTTATTAAGTTGGAGCGTACGATGGTTGGTTTGTGTTAGAATTTAAGTTTTTTCAATCTCAGTTTCATATTTAAATTTATATTCAATTCTAATTGTTTTTATTATTAATAAATGTATAATATTTCCATGTAACTAATAAGTGTAGATTTTAACCTTTCATTTTAAGAATAATAATATATTTTTCTTTTTATTTTCCTTTTTCATAAATAATTAAAAATCCATTTTTGCAAACGTAATGTTATTAAAATAAATTTTAAAGTGTATTAAGTCAACTGCTGTTTTATGTGGATTACGAAAGTGAAAATTAAGTGTTTTCAAAATGCCGAAAATATTTTTGATAAAAACACGTTTGGAAGAGCAGCAGCAAAAGTTATTGGAGCAACAGAAATATAGCCGGGAACTTTCTAAGGAGCAATTTTCATCGCACAACAACAATGAGCCTTTATCCCTGATTATCCCCAAGAGTTCAGGTAATTTGAACTTCATGTACCTACATACCTACACTTTTCATTTTCATTTTTTCTACCCTTGTTTTGGACTTTTCAGAATAATTAATATAATTATGTAATTATGTAGGTAACTAGGTGTAGGTATGTAGGTACCTATAGAATCTTCGGCGCAAGAATGTTGATTTTTACATGGTTTTTAGTTTTTAGTGGGTACCTACCTATTTTGGTTCGGTTTGTCACTTCCATTATTTGATCAGCGAAACCCCCAGACTTTTTTTTAAATTAATACGCAATTTACGTGTTGAGCGAGGTAATTTTAAAATTAAATATTAGGACGTTCTATGTACATATTATAATTATAAATTAATACGCAATTTACGTGTTGAGCGAGGTAATTTTAAAATTAAATATTAGGACGTTCTATGTACATATTATAATTAAGTACCTATATCTTAAATGAACATAAAAAGAAAATAATTAAAAACAAGTAAGTAGGTACCTACATAAACATAATAACAATTCGGAATTAAGAATAGCCAATTTTCTTCTGGAAAATTATTAGTTCCTACCTATATTATTTCCATTTTACTAAGTAGGTACCTACCTACTTGCCTATTGAGTTTTCTTTTTTCAATAGGTACCTTCCTACCTATATTATTTCGATTTTACTAAGTAGGTACCTACTTGGCTATTGAGTTTTCTTTTTTCAATAGGTACCCACGTACCTAAATACTTACAAAGCATTAAGTATTGCGAACGTTATGAAAGTGTGATTTTTTGTTTATTGTTATTATTATTTTTTTTTTTTGTGTATGTAATCCGCGATGTCTATTAATGTGTTAATCATTACTGTGGTCATGTAGTGCGCGTTTTTAAAAAAATACCAAGAAGGCAAAAAGAAGGATTAAATTTAACCCTCGGACGCCCAAGAATCTGCTAACGTGGACACCACACCGCGCCGGTTACAAAATGACCAAATCGGTTTTTTTTTTTTTTTTTTTTTTTTTTAACGT
>NW_007379950.1:18455-34843 GCF_000475195.1 Diaphorina citri
TCAAATTCCCCCCAGTTAAAATGGGTTTCCCTTGATTTTAAAAAAAAAAAAAAAAAAAAAAAAAAAAAAAAAAAAAAAAAAATAGTATTTGGAGTTCTACATAAGTATACACTGTACATTCTTAGGACGAACTTTTTACAGAATGTACAGAAGTGTGATCACTAGGGGGCGAATTATGTGCACGAAAAAATGGCCCAAATATGAATGCAATATGCACCAAAAAATGGCCAATATATGCAAAAATATGCAAAAACATGCACTCATTTAGGTTCTCATATATCTATATGTGTCAGAGGGTCACACAGCATTTTTCAACCTTTAACTGATGTTCCTTCATCTATCTAATGAAGAAAGTATTAAAAAAAAAAAAAAAAAAACCTTTTAAGTATTGTGTTTTTAATACCTATGTTTTGACAGAAAAATGCTCGAAATATGCTAAAAATATGCATTATATGCAAAAACATGCAAAAGTATGCATTTTAAGAAAAACCCTCGAAATATGCTTTTGCATATGCAAATATTCAAACATGCAAAATCCGCCCCCTAGTGATCACATTGTTACCCTTCCGTAGGCGTCCAAGGGTTAAAACATTGTGAAAGAAAGAATGTTTCATATTTTCTTTTTAGAAAGAAATCTTGTTTTCTTGGTAGGTACCTACTTAAATACAAAAAGATTTTTATGTTTCCGCACATAAAATCTCTGTCGGGTGAAGTATTTTATTGATCTATTATTTTGATTCCTTGGTATTTTAGTTAATGTGTCTCGTACTAAATGTCGATGTCGCCTTGGTTTCGTACCATAGTGATATCATACCTAAGCTACGAGGCGTTTGTAGTTTGTATGAGTGTGATGTGATTCCCCCTAAATACGGCCCTGTGTAGGTATGTATTTTAGACTCAGTACCAGAATTCGTACAGTGAGCGGAAAAAAAACGCTCACTCCGTGGATTGGAAAATGCAAACTGCTCAGTCACCGAAATAGGCCATTGAGCATCATGAGAATGATAATGAACTACTCACTTCTTGAAGTAGAAATCAAAAAATGACAGTCTGCGGATTGAGCGTTTTGATTAGTTTTGAAAAATGCTCATTTGCTGAAACCTCAAACCCCAAAATCGAAGAGAATAAATGGCTGTAGGTAACTTGCGTACCTACTATTTCAATTTTAACCTTCTAGCTCCGTACTAAAATGAAAAAAAAAAAAAGATGTCCGACTTGCATACTGGGTCTTTATTATTTATTTTTTATAGGTTGAGGGATTTTTTTTTTTATTAGTACGAACATTTAATGGGAGAAAAACATTCCCCTGTTTTCCTAATTTTGCTCAAATAATTATTATGAAGTCCTTTTTATATGTTTTCGAACCCTATACTAAAACCAGTAACACACAAAAAGTTGATCATTTGTGAAATATCTTGACATTCTTGACCTAACCCTATAATTCACAGAAAGTTGATCATTTGTGAAAGTTCTTTTTGCGTTCTACCTAACCCTATCATTCCCAGAAAGTTGATCATTTGTTAAAATTCTTTTCGTGTTCTACCTAACCCTATAATTCCTAGAAAGTTGATCCTTTGTGAAAGTTCTTTTCGCGTACTACCTAACCCTATCATCCCCAGAAAGTTGATCATTTGTGAAAGTTCTTTTCATGTGCTACTTAACCCTATCATTCCCAGAAAGTTGATCATCTGCGAAAGTTCTTTTCGGGTTCTAGAATTCTTTCGTGGGATAAAAGAAGGGATTTTTTTCTGTGGGACAAATTTTTGAGAGGTATTTTTCGCTGTCTACCTACCTGTTTTTATCCAGTACGCAAGTAGTACTGTCAACTGTCTACCAGAAAATTTAGTACGCAACTAGTACTGCAGCACACAAGTAGTAAAAACCGGAATAAATACATGAGGTGCGTGAAGAACGTGTCTTTTTTTTCTCACACATACAATTAAATTCATTTCTCTATTAATGAAATTTTGTGCTCTGGCTCGTGGTGTTAACAAAAACAGAGTTAATCAATTAAAATGAAAAAGTTATGACCTAAAAACTGACAAGGTCTGTTTTTTTTTTTTTTTTTTTTTTTTTCAACATATTGACCTTTTACACCTTCATTTAAGACTCCCGGGGCCCCTTGTAAAAGCCCTGGGCTAGCTTGGAGACCTTGTAGATGCTAGAGGCACCTACGTTTCAGGCCGATTGAAATAAGTCAAGGGGTGCCGCTGTGAGTTTCCTTCAATTTGACATATAAATGAAATTTGTACCACTTGCGATGCTCGTGTAATGGCGGAAAAACTGTGAAATTTTCAGTGAAAAATTAAGAAATCTTCAAATTTTGAGGGCTCAGCGGCACCCCTTAACTTGTTTCAATCGGCCTGAAAACATAGACTACCTTGATTCCCGCAAAGGCTGATCACTTTGGGGAGGTGGCGCTATCGAAATTCCGGCATCGATTTTTTTTAAAATCCAGTCCAAATATGTCTGTTTTTTTTTTTTATTATCACTTTGGGGAGGTGGCGCTATCGAATTTCCAGCATCGATTTTTTAAAATCCAGTCCAAATATGTCTTACGCCATTAAAAGGACAGGGAACAGGTTTTATTTACATTCAACGTAAAACTTGCCCCCAAATAACCTAAAAATGCTTAATATATGGCAAAACAAGGCTTTTTATGGCATTTTTCAAAATTTTGCTAAAATATGGCAAAATAGTATGGCACCATAGCAATATGGCATTTGAACTTCCTTGCTGATCACTCTTTGGTTATCAGTTATCATTATCACTTATCTGGTCTTTCTCACATCCTTTAAACTGAACCAGACTCTACCCATGTCCTGCAAGCAACACATAATCATTATTATTATTATTATTATTATTCAACGTAAAATATTATACCTACATGTTATACTCTTTATTTATTACCTATAAAGAGTGTAAGTATATGTACTACCTAAAAGTACATACACTGGGTCCCATGCCACCCTTTTAACTTTTTTTATTGTTCACCCTGGGAAGTTAAAATTTTGCATACAGCCCTTAAGTAATTATGATAAAGAATTTCGGGAGGTACCTACTCAAAATTTTGAAGCCCCCCCAGGGGCAGCCCCCGGGGGACCAACTTTTAAAATCTTAAAGAGAACCCCCTATTTGTGATACATCATATCAAACGTCTTAAAGAACGTAGTACTTCCGACAACCAGGGCTGGAGTTATGGCCTATTCAAATTTACATTTTTCCATGTTCTCCCGTCAATAGGGGAAGCACCAAAAAATGGGAAATTCATATCGATTGGTGATTTTTGCTTCAAGTAGGTCCCATTAATCACATTGAAATCCGGTCCCAAAGATAAAATTTCGAAACATCCATTTTCACCCTCGGAGGCCCTCAGGACCAAATGTCTTGATATCATTTTTGGGTCTGAATTTCAATATGAACCATTAGTTTGAAGCACAAATTACCAATCGATATGAATTTCCCATTTTTTGTGCTTCCCCTATTGGCGGGAGAACATGGAAAAACGAAAATTTTAATAGGCCATAACTCCGTTCCTGGTTGTCGGATCGACCTTGAACTTGTTCCAAAGTACTATGTTCTTTCAGGCCTTTTTATGATGTATCACAAGTAGGGGGTTCTCATTTAAGATTTTAAAGATGGCCCTCCTGGGGCCTCAAAAATTTCGAGTACCACCCAAAATTCTTATCATGATCAAGGTCTGCATGCAAAATTTCAGCTTCCCAGGATGAACACAGTAAAAAAAGTTAAAAGGGTGGCCTGGGACTTACTGAACAGACTGTATTTTGAAAATACTTCCTAATATACTGTCTTGAACATCCAACATTCTACCTGTTAGGTTGATGCGATGTGATGGAAGGTTCTAAAAAATGTTTTTGTTCATATTACCGGTTCCCCGTATTTTATACCCATGAAAACCATGTCTCTACGTGTGTAGATGTATATTGTATATATGTATATTATTCAATAGGTACTTCTTTTTTCTATCTGTTGTATTCAGCTATGTTATATCCACATTATTAAAGTGTTCATTTCAGGGTCACTCTCAAAATAGAGGTTCAGTAGTTCTCAAAATATTCCTGTTCAGCTCATTGTACCCATCTAGTATAATATGTTATGCTCCTCTATCTCTCTATTAAGTTCATTTATGATTTATAGACACCGGATTAGATGCACTAAATAAGGAAAATAAAAATGCTTAATATAATTATTATGTATGTATTATCTAATATATAAAAATGAATAGATATGTGTGTGTGTGTGTGTTTGTTCGAACTTTATGCCTGGCCAAACCGCTCATCCGATTGCTATGAAACTTTGTCAACGGGGCCAAGTCCACACCATATGGTGTTGGAATTTTTCGTGTACCTTTCAACGTAAATTTTGGCACAGAGGCTTTTGCGGCCTTTCTTAAAGGCCGAAAGCCCACACAAATGTTTTCTTACGACACATATTTTTCAGGGCATTAAGCCGGATCTAATGGCGTTGGAATTTTTCGTGTACCTTTCAACGTAAATTTTGGCCCAAAATTGCCTTTTTCAAAGGCTTCTTAAAGGCCGAAAGCCCACAAAAATCCTACTTGGGCCGAAAGCCCAAGTAGGATTGCCAACCGTCCCGTATTTCCCGGGACTGGGGACATCGCGTATTTTTGGGTAAAAGTAACTTTGTTTCGTAGCAGGAGTTACTATTCTAATCTCTCATCTTCATTCCCATCTTTTTCCTCCCTTTTCTTTTCTCTCGTCTCCTTCTTCTTAAACTTTTCTTCTCCTTCAGAACTTTAATTTGTAATTGGTATATATTTTTCTTACTTTTTTTATATATATATAAATATATAATTATGTAACTTAACAAAATTATGATTGAATAATAAATATTTAGAATAAAATTTCCTTCAATTTGACATATAAATGAAATTCGCACCACTTGGCATGCTCGTGTACCTAATGGCGGAAAAACTGTGAAATTTTCAGTGAAAAATTATGAAATCTTCAAATTTTGAGGGCCCAGCGGCACCCCTTAACTTGTTTCAATCGGCCTGAAAACATAGACTACCTTGATTCCCGCAAAGGCTGATCACTTTGGGGAGGTGGCGCTATCGAATTTCCAGCATCGATTTTTTAAAATCCAGTCCAAATATGTCTTACGCCATTAAAAGGACAGGGAACAGGTTTTATTTACATTCAACGTAAAACTTGCCCCCAAAGACCTTTGCGGCCTTTCTTAAAGGTCGAAAGCCCACAAAAAAGTTTTCTTACGAAGTGGTTTTGAGTTTAGGGGCCAAGTCCACACCATATGGTGTTGGAATTTTTCGTGTACCTTTCAACGTAAATTTTGGCACAGAGGCTTTTGCGGCCTTTCTTAAAGGCCGAAAGCCCACACAAATGTTTTCTTACGACACATATTTTTCAGGGCATTAAGCCGGATCTAATGGCGTTGGAATTTTTCGTGTACCTTTCAACGTAAATTTTGGCCCAAAATTGCCTTTTTCAAAGGCTTCTTAAAGGCCGAAAGCCCACAAAAATCCTACTTGGGCCGAAAGCCCAAGTAGGATTGCCAACCGTCCCGTATTTCCCGGGACTGGGGACATCGCGTATTTTTGGGTAAAAGTAACTTTGTTTCGTAGCAGGAGTTACTATTCTAATCTCTCATCTTCATTCCCATCTTTTTCCTCCCTTTTCTTTTCTCTCGTCTCCTTCTTCTTAAACTTTTCTTCTCCTTCAGAACTTTAATTTGTAATTGGTATATATTTTTCTTACTTTTTTTATATATATATAAATATATAATTATGTAACTTAACAAAATTATATCAATAAAGAGGTGCTCTATTAAACTGTTGGTGTAATGGAACAACTTGTTCTAAACTGACAGTCTAAATAAGGCACTACTTTATATTAATAGAGTTACAGTTACAGGTGCAATTCATTAAAATGGGATGGTTTGGAACTCGTCAACTGTGAATCGGATAGAGCTCAAAGTTACACCATCATAATTCTCGTGAAAAATCACACAAGATAGACTATTTGATAATTCTAAAAGTAGCACTAGAGAGTTCTTAGTGCCCACTTTTAATATTAAACAGTAGGTAAATTGACTTGAATTTACCGAGTCTCGAACCTGTAACTCCTGAACTGTGAGTTGTATAGAGATAAAAGTTATACTTTCATATTCCTCGTGAAAAATCACATAAGATCGCCTATTTGATGGTTCTGATAGCTATATTAGAGAGTTATTTATGCCTGTTTTAAAAATAAAACAGTAAATTAATTTAAATTTACCGAGTCATGAACCTGAAACTCCTGAACTATGAGTCGGATAGAGTTCAAAGTTACACATAAGATCATCTATCGTGAAAAATCACATAAAATCATCTATTTGATCATTTCAATAGCTGCACTAGAAAGTTATTATTGCCTATTATTACCATACTGGTTTGTCTCGCTGGAGGACGTAAAACTGAGACAAAACCAGCCCTGTCAAGCCACAGACAATAACACTGGCTCTTTTGAGGGTACCTGAATGGGACTATGGTCAAGTCCGTCTCAGGAAGTAGGGTACAACGACATAATTATGTACCTGAATATCCCTCATCAGACCCCTACGATTTAGGGGCCCTGAACTAGCTCTCTGGCCTCGATGACACCTCTTGGTATCCTCTTAATGGGATAGTAGATGAACTCACAGATTTTCTCTAGAATAAACCTGAGTGTGCAGACTCTTTAGAGGTGCTACAGGTGAATTTTAGAGAAACTGGGGAGGTTGAAATATACCAGTGAGGGTACTTCTAGGTTACATCAAGGCCTTGGGATAACAGACCTATCAAACCCCTCATCCCTCATTAGACCCCTTCAGTTCGGGGGCCCCAAGTAGCTCTCTGGCCTAGGCACCTCTTGGTATCCTCTTAATGGGATAGTAGATGAACTCACAGATTTTCTCTGGAATAAACCTGAGTGTGCAGACTCTTTAGAGGTGCTACAGGTGAATTTTAGAGAAACTGGGGAGGTTGAAATATACCAATGAGGGTACTTCTAGGTTCCATCAAGGCCAGGGTATAGCAGCTTGGGCAGGGGAAAAAATACTGGTCACAATAGATCTACAGAGGTCGCAGTGTTAATTGCATACTCTCTTGGGAGAGGAGCAACCAGTCCCATAATAAATAAAATAAAATTCTTTCACCTTGGATAAGGTTATTTCTGATGTCATGAGGAGAACGGTTGAAGCGTGCCGGAAAGCGCGCGAACGTCAAGAGCTATAGGACGAAGCTCTGCGCGTGCCGGGACATGCGAAACATGCCTTTCTTTCACCTTTCACCAGGCTTTTTGGTTTTCTGGACAAAATTTGCACCACCACATTCGTGTTCCTGGTAAAAAGATCTTTAATTTGATATATAGGTCGACCAGGTTTGGATAAGTCCTTCTATGGGAACGCCAGCTTGGGACTAGAGATTCGCTACTAATGACTACCATAAAAACGGTGAATTTTCTTGAAATCAGAACCCGTAACTCCTTAACTGTGTAGGAGAGTGGCACCAGTCGATTTGCCGGTAAAAAATACATTATATGGCATATTTTTTGTGCTTAAATGTAAACTGGCAACTTGTGATGCTCCAAAAACATTGTTAAACTTTTTACATGCATTTTTCCTATGCTAAACGCATAGGAAAATGAAAGGGTGAACCCCTTCTGGTGCCTCATCGGTAGCTTGTATGATAAAGTAGCAGTAACTATTTTGCAGGGAATTTAATTTTAAACAAAATCGATCGGAATACTTTTTTCGCTAGAACCAACGGTTTTCGAGATATTTGCAAAAAAATTGAAAAAGTCACGAAAAATATCCTTTGGGACTTTTGTCCCCTTGCAAAAAATCCAAACTACGTAATTTTTGTCCGTCTAAAAATCTTCGTTTCCTGGACTATTCCTATAGGTATAGGATCAGGACAGTAAAAAAATCGGGTTTCCCTGGGTTTGAAAACAGACTAGGTAGATAACAATTGACATATTGGGAGTATTTTTTATAGTAACCAATCTGCTGACTCAAGCTTACTGCTTCAGTTTTTAACGATTCAATATTCATAGACATTCAGTGGCTTACCGTACCCGGAAACTGTGAAATTTTATTGGTCCCTATCTTGATTTTTTTTTTTTTTTTACTTCAACCTGCCTTGATAGAGTTGAACTGGTTAAACACTATTCAAATCCCAATAAAGACATGAAATTCTATTGTGAATTTAACAATTAGTAGCTCTAGGTTACAGCTGACTCATTTATGATAAGGTGATGTTGTACAAGCGTAGGTATCAATAATAATTGTTGCTTGTAATCTGTTTCAGTTTGGGCTAAAGCTCTCTTTAAAAGAAACAGTGTGTAATAACCAGGAAGAGGATTTTGCATGTTTGCATATGCAAGTGCATGTTTTGAGGGTTTTTCTTAGAATGCATACTTTTGCATGTTTTTGCATATCTCTTGCATATTTTTTTTAAAAAAAACCTTAGTAAAAACACAATAAAATCAACCCCCTCCCCTAAAAAAACCCCTTAAAAGACTCGACAAAAAACTACCTTGCCCCGTGTTCCCTACATCTCAAGAACTCATCTTTTTAACCGAAATACTTACGTAGGTATCTATTGTAATTTATACATATTATTTCTCACGTTAGTACTACCAAGGTGTTAAAATAATATAGCAATGAAGAAAGAAAGAAAGAAAAGAAAAAAAAAACCTGGGTAGGTAAAATTTCTGGCGAAAACAATACCTACTTTCCTTATTAAAAGATAAGGGAAAAAAAACGACTGTGGTGGTGCAGTGATAAAACCCGACGCTTATCGGTGGTTCGACTTGCAAGTCTGGAGGAAACTACATCTATGGATGAAACATCAGTTAGGGGTTGGAAAATGTTGTGTCACCCCTCTGTGACAACAAATACGAGAACCTAGATGTGAGAATGTTTTTGTATATTTAGGCCGTTTTCGGGCATGTTTTTGCATATTTGAGCAATTTTTGTGTGCATATTGCAGAGATATTTGGGCAATTTTTTCATGCATATAATCCGCTCCTGAGTAATACCTAACTAATAGTAATATTTAAGTCTTAACATTCTTTCATTTTACCTGGTTTACCCCAGAAATCTCAGAATGGATAGATAATCACCAACACACTGTCCACCACTGATCTCATTCTTTATAGGTACGTTTAGTAAGATTCGCATGAATTGTGCACACATACCAGCCTTATTCAATGACCAATCTAAACGCCTGTGGGGGTATAATAGTGTTATAGTGTAAACAATTTTCATTAACACCAACGTAAGCCGATACAAAGCGTACCAACACAACGTGATTTCCAGGAATTAAAAATATGCTGACTACAAGGAATACTGTTAAGCAGCGTCCACACTTAGTCGATGAGCGTCGCGTCGATCATGTGTGTGGATGGTTTTTTCAGTACCTACCTACGTTGCGTCGATCGAATGAAGACTGCAATTCTACGAGGGCTGTTCGATAAGTCTGGTAAAAAATTATGAAGGAAGTAATTTTTAATAAAAATTCCAATTTATTTGTAATCTTGGACTTTTTTGAGGATAATGCATGGGATCAGTTGATTTACAAACCTTTTTATACCATCATTATAATTATAAGGCCCCGAAAAGGGCTCTCAAAATGAACCTATTTTTCGAAAATTCATTTAAATTCGACTTTATTCGACCACAGGGAGGGAACTAATTTTTTTCTGCAAATTATTTCTTCATAGAAATAAAGAAAAAGAACATTTTCAAAGACAGACATGGTAATATGGTCGATAGGAAAATATTTCGTATCATAAATTCACTTTTAACTTTAAATTCTCTTTTCACTCAACTTTTCACAATTCACATACAGACTAAGACGGATACCTATTTTTTAATGAAAGAAATAAAGGTATAAACATACTGTCTACTGTCCCAATCCGGAACCCACCCAATCTAGGACTGGGTTGGGTTCCGATTGTATCCGAACTACAGGTCAGGAACTCCTCTAAGGAGTAAAAAGCCTCCCCTTTTAAAAAATTGGTCAATAGGATTTTAAAGGGCTTTAATGGCATGTCTCTGATATGTGGCGGGATTTTATTGAACACTATAATGGCATGGTAGTTGGGACCATTACGCGCCGCGTTTACACGATGATTTTTAACGTCAAATTGTTTTTGTGTCTTGTGTCATAAAATATGAGTGAATTTGATCAAAAGATGGGTATTGCTCTCTATACTTTTTGACATGAATAAGACACTGTAAAATGAACATGCAAGGGAGTTTGATAATAACATTTTTGAAGCCAGTATATTTTGAAGCCAGTAATTGAAACTTGATAATAACATTTTTGAAGCCAGTACATAATCATTCACGTCATTCACAGGTCCGGTTTCTTATCAGTTTCTTCCTTTCCGGGAAGAGTTCACGGCTGCGTGATGTATGGCCCCACAACAGTAGTCCGTACGATAGGATGGAATGAAATAAGCCATAGTACGCGTTTTACAAGGTAGTGGGAGACACTTGAGACTTTAATTTATTTAGTAGGAATAAACGTCCATTTAATTTTTACGCCACATAATCAATATGAGCATGCCATTTAAGGTGAGGATCGATGTAGAATCCAAGAAGTTTTACACTGGGCGGATTTGATGGTAAGTTTACCTGACGCAAGCTAAAGATTATTTCCTGAGTCTTACCTGAGTTCAAATGCAATCGGTTACTATTGAACCACACCTGTGCTCGCGACAATGCCTCATGGAGTATAAGAATAGCTTTCCCAGATCAGGCTTGGAGACAAACCCCCCCGGAAAAGGCTGCAGATTAGTGCAAAAAGACTGGATTCGGTGTGAACGACCTGGTTGAGTCATTTGAGTAAAATCTTTTGACCTCACAAACTTACTTACTGCTCAGTTTTCACAGAACACGAGGGTCCTAAGCTTCTCCGACCAGCTTTCTAAATTCGGATCCATCTCATCGCCATTGTCCGCCATTAATTAAGTGTCTGCTTTCACCTCACAAACCGATAAAAAAATCTTCCGAGTCCAAATTTGGCAAAGACTGGATAGGTCAGTTAACTTTAGAATTCAGACAGAAAAAATTCTAAGCTTCTTGAAAAAATTCGAAAAAAAGGAAGTTTTACGAAATTAGCTCTGAGTCTTAATTTGACCATCAACGATTTTGGGACGATTTGAGTCATTTGAGTAAAATATTTTTACCTTACAAACTTACTGCTCAGTTTTCACAGAACACGAGGGTCCTTAGCTTCTCCGACCAGCTTTCTAAATTCGGATCCATCTCATCGCCATTGTCCGCCATTAAGTGTCTGCTTTCACCTCACAAACCGATAAAAAAATCTTCCGAGTCCAAATTTGGCACTCACTTCCTTAGCTGAACTGATGCTTTGAATAACAGGTTGAATTCTGGTTTTCTGAGGAGGTGGTTTTTCTTGTATAGGTAATAGGTATGGATTATTTATTAGGTTATTATAGTTATTACTAGGTACTTATTTACTAGAACTGCCATTTTAATCTGGATTTGATCCCACAACAGCAGTCCGTACGATAGGATGGAATGAAGTACGCGTTTTTCAAGGTAGTGGGAGACACTTGAGACTTTAATTTATTTAGTAGGAATAAACGTCCATTTAATTTTCCCGCCACATAATCAATATGAGCATGCCATTTAAGGTGAGTATCGATGTAAAATCCAAGAAGTTTTACACTGGGCGGGTTTGATGGTAAGTTTACCTGACGCAAGCTAAAGATTATTTCCTGAGTCTTACCTGAGTACAAATGCAATCGGTTACTATTGTACCACACCTGTGCTCGCGACAATGCCTCTCGACTATTTATTAATAAATCATCCTCCCGCGTGTTTTGGACGAAAAGCGTTGTGTCGTCCGCGAAAATCATCTCATTCGCCTCTAGTGGCAGGTTAGCTGGGAGAGGCCCGAGAATCGAACCGGTTGGTACTCCGGTGCTTACAATACGGGGGTCTGACATTACATCTCCCAGCTTGACCTGTTGGGTTGGCGTCTTCTCTCCAAATAAGATTTCATAAGTTGGGAACTGGCGTTATTAAATTTATAATGTAGATACAAGTTTATTTATAAGGATGGAGTGACTTAAACACTCAAACGCCCTGGACAAGAGCAAAACATAATCATATCATCATCATCATTATTATTATTCAAGGCTATATCGAAGCAGGTAAAACAGTTGCTAGGTAACGGGTAGACATTATTCATATTCCAACTTTGTTACTGGTTACTGGTCAAGTTCAAAGTAAGCTTTGGAGTTCTGGTTATGTGACTTGCGAGCAATTCCGACTTCCAGATTCTATGCAGGGTCATATCTGGGGGGGGGGGTATTCAAGGCTATATCGAAGCAGGTAAAACAGTTGCTAGGTAACGGGTAGACATTATTCATATTCCAACTTTGTTACTGGTTACTGGTCAAGTTCAAAGTAAGCTTTGGAGTTCTGGTTATGTGACTTGCGAGCAATTCCGACTTCCAGATTCTATTCAGGGTCATATCTGGGGGGGGGGCTTCCGATATTTTAAAATTCTGATTGTTATTGTTAACACCTAGATGTTATCGAACTTCTTATAGGTACTATAGAGGTATTGTAGGAACACTTTACACTTATTGTAAAAAAGTAATAATTTATCAGAAATAAATCATATCTTTTCTTATTTATTTATCATATTGTATTATCACTGTCATTATTATTTATTGATGCAAATAAATTACAATTACAAATTATCTAGGTATTTCATCACTTTACACTTTGAACTTTTGTTTGAAGAAAGGTAGCCACATGTCGTGGACATCGAAACTCTCTTAAATTGGCATTTTATTCTGATTGTAATTTGTAATTGTAATTGTAATTTCTTTATTGGCAAAATATATACAGCAGTTTGGCGTTTACATATACAGCAGTTATATACAAAATATATACGGCAAAATATGATGAGTTTATGATTCCTGTTCTATTATATTTCTCTTCGCATTTTGTTCTTTGCTTAAAGTTGTGATAATCTGCTGAAGATGGGTCTGAAATTTAGACCCGAAACCTCCAGTACGTGCTAATGTGAAGTCCAGAAAACCATAACATTGTAAGTGTGATTGTTGGCAAATCAAAAATGTCATTTAATTGACTAATTTGATGACTAGCAATCCATATTATGACCTAATACTGGCTCTCAAGTAGCACTGAAGAGTGAAGCATGAATTCCAAACATTTGATTGGTCAAAATTGACTTCAGTCTGACTTGAATTTGTGTTCATAAATACGTACATGAGACGACAAAATTATGTTGATTCTGATGATTACCACAGACGTTTGTGAGACTTTCTTTTTTTTGTATTGATCTAAAAATCCCTGCTTTGGGTATATTACCCGTTTACTTTCCTTTTAAGTCCGTCCTTCCTTTATTATTACAACAAGCAGGCTCGGCTCCGCCCGCTTGCGCGTGGCTGAGGCATGGCCGTATGCATAGAGGCATGGCCGTAGGTGACCGTAGCGTAACTTACCATATCGTAGGCTTTTTGTGTACATTAGAAGAGATAAGTAGGTGGCCATTGAAAGAGGGCTTTTTGTGTACATTAGAAGAGATAAGTAGGTGGCCATTGAAAGAGGGCTTTTTGTGTACATTAGAAGAGATAAGTAGGTAGCCATTGAAAGAGGGCTTTTTGTGTACATTAGAAGAGATAAGTAGGTGGCCATTGAAACATTTCCATTTCAGAAACAAAATGTTGTCTTTGGTTTTGACCTTGTTTACACATTTTCTTCAGGTGTCCTTGACTACCACATTCATGACATTTATAATATCTGAATCTGCAATTTCTTATCATGTGGCCATTTCTACCACAACATACACAATGCATGTCACTTCGATTATCATATCCCTGTGAACTAGAAGGTGTCATCTTAGACGAACTAGAAGGAAAATTTCTAGTTGATCCAATATGATGGGGTCTGGATTTGAAGAATCGCTGCTCTTGCAGTTTATTGACATCTTGAAAAAGAGGGCTTTTTGTGTACATTAGAAGAGATAAGTAGGTAGCCATTGAAAGAGGGCTTTTTGTGTACGTTAGAAGAATATCGTACCGCACCTGACTATACTTGACTGTAGCTCACCGTACCGTATCGTACTTGACCGTACCTGACTATGTCGTATCGTACCGTACCTGAACGTACCGTAACGTATTTTGCGAAAATCGAACGTATTTTGCGAAAATCGATTTTTCTTAAATATTACGAAAACCGAATAGGCAAGTGTATAATATTGTTTTACATATCCATATTTAATTCCATTGAGATCGGACAAACCGTTCCGGAGATATAAGCCAAAAACCAAAAAATGTCCAGGGAACTTTTTGTAGCCCTTGACCTGTACTATTCGTCATTTTCGGCTTGACATAGCTTTGTGATACACCCTGTATATACATATGGCAGCGAAAGTTTGCCACTCGATAACTCAAGAACGGCTGAATATTTTTTAATCAAAATTGGTACACTGCTAGACCTTGGGTCAGAATAGAACTGCATAGTTTTTGGGCCAAATTGATCGAGCGATGCGCGAGTTATTGACTATTAAAGGTAACAAATGTCACTCAAATTCAAAAAAAATCTAAATTGCGCGCCGCAACAGCCATAGTGCGAACGGATCTTAACTTTTAGAAATAAAATTGGTCTCAAAAGAGAGGTAACATTGTCCTCTATCCACACATGTAATTAGTTTCTTTCTAGCTTTAACACATTTTGTGCCATGGTCAAATGTTTGGAGAAAGGTCGGGGTACCTAAAAAAAAAAAAAAAAAAAAAAATGGTCTAAATTGCGCGCCGCAACAGCCATAGTGCGAACGGATCTTAACTTTTAGAAATAAAATTGGTCTCAAAAGAGAGGTAACATTGTCCTCTATCCACACATGTAATTAGTTTCTTTCTAGCTTTAACACATTTTGTGCCATGGTCAAATGTTTGGAGAAAGGTCGGGGTACCTAAAAAAAAAAAAAAAACACAAAATGGCGGATATCTCGGTTATTTCGAGGATTTCGAAAAAATGTCCGGGGAACTTTTTGTAGCCCTTGACCTGTACTATTCGCCATTTTCGGCTTGACATAGCTTTGTGATACACCCTGTATCACATGATACACCCAGTATCAAAATGAATTTTCATAGCGAATAGCTTCCTAGTGACTCAAAAGACCCAAAAAACACAACCCCGACCCAAAGATATTAAAACACCATTATTTTACGTTTACTCTTATACAACATTTATGTGCTGGTGTGGGAAAGGGGGAGGTGTCGCAGAAAGATTGTTGTCTCGAAAAGTGTGCTGTAATGGCAACAACTTTGACAAACACTGTATTAAATCAAGCAATTTTCAAACCAGTCTGTTCTGGAAATTCCTACGGATTTTTGTATGAAAAATTCCAGGAAGTGTTATGACTGTTTACTGTTAGTCATGTCCCAATGTCTCACTATGGTAAATCCAAGTGGGATATTTATAAGTAAGGCTAATAATAATAATGATAATAATAATAATAATAATAATAATAATAATAATAATAATAATAATAATAATAATAATAATAATAATAATAATAATAATAATAATAATAATAATAATAATAATAATAATAATAATAATAATAATAATAATAATAATAATAATAATAATAATAATAATAATAATAATAATAATAATAATAATAATAATAATAATAATAATAATAATAATAATAATAATAATAATAATAATAATAATAATAATAATAATAATAATAATAATAATAATAATAATAATAATAATAATAATAATAATAATAATAATAATAATAATAATAATAATAATAATAATAATAATAATAATAATAAAAACCATTGCATTTCTATCTCAAAATAATCCCCATGTAATAAGGGATCGTTTAAAATGTTCAAAAATTGAACTTTTTTCCCGAGCACCACCACTTTCGCTCTACGACAAACCGTTCTCGAGATATTTTGTATACCACCTTTTCCCATTTAAACCTGTAGTACGTACATACATACGTACGTACAGACCATGGGCTAAAAACCACTTTTTTGATATCAGGGGATCCCAAAACGGATATTTCAAACCATTTCCCGATTTTGAAAATTTGTACCGATCAAAACGGGAGCTGATAACAATGATAAAGGACATCCACAGCCTTGATTCCTACGCGCATGGGTTGGCGATATGTAGGTATGACGTCAGACGATGATACAGTGTTGTCGCTACGAGTGAAATGATCGGTTCGGGTGCGCCGGGTTTCTATCGTTGTATCTTCGAAACTACTGTACGGAATTTCCTCTTTTGTTTTCCAATATTTTTTTTTTTTTTTTTTTTTTTTTTTTTTT
>NW_007379951.1:0-7098 GCF_000475195.1 Diaphorina citri
GACTTCCAGATACCGAGATAAATCGATTTAAAAAATACCGGTAAATCGTGAAGTTTGACGTCACGGCATACGCTCCCGAAGGCGATGACGTCATAATTCATGACTCCCGCTCGTTTGTTTGTGCGCAAGCGTTTCTGCGCATTTTGACGTGAAATCTGACGTCATAACTCTTTGAACTCTTTCATTAGAACGGCAATTAAAAATTGAATTTTCGACCTTTTTAAAGTTACTTTTTTTGAGTTTTGACCTCAGATTTGTATTTTTTCACAACCTTTTAAAAATAATATTTTCCCAATTGCAACTCCTCCATTGTTCCCAATTTTCCAATACTTATTTCCAGTATAGGACGGGACGATGGCGTAGAATTTTCCAAGCACCCTGCAGGTTTTCCAAGACATAGTTTAATTGATATTACTTTTCTCCCTTCTAACATCCTTCCTTCTTCCTAAGGTGCCTACACACGATGAGTAGGTACATCAGTCCAAATGGACTGAGACCAAATCAAAACTCATCATGAGTAGAAAATTAGAAATCTGTAGAGGACGCAGTCCATTCTGTGACTCTGCTGAATTTTCGGCATGTCGAAATGCATCGCACGAATCTATGAATCCACAGAATTAGCAGTTTTATGAATCCGCGCTACACACAAGTAGGGAGTCTCCAGTCAAAATGGTGATGAAAACAGCGATGATCAATCTGTTTAGGATACAACTCAAACTCAGCAGTAGACACCATTATTTGAGTCGAATCCATTTGGACTTGTTGACGCGGGAAATAGACTGATCATGTGTAGGGGCCTTTACACTTTGATTGTGCCCCCCCTTCTTTCTTTTCACCCTTTGATTGCGTTCCCCCTTCTAACCCCCTGATTGCCTCTCTCCTCCTAACCCCTTGATTTCGCCTCTCCCTCTGACACTTTGATTGTACCTCAAGATTCTCATTTTAAAGTTTTTGTCTTATTGAGTTTCCTTCTCACTTTCCGTGCTATGTTTCTCTCTACGGAATAGTGTGGCGGTGTGGTGCGGGTTTTCGTCCAGATATTTCTTGACTTTATTGGAAGAATTCAGGGAATTCAGGTGACTCTCCTAATAGTGTTCAAGGTGTAATATTGAGACCCCAGTAAAAATTGAGTACAGCTAGGCAATGAAGAATAGGATGAATTGTATTTTTTGAATTTTGCACAAAGGCAGAGCGTTCCAAGTTTTAATTAATTGGACCAATAATACCTTTATTTCGTTTGTCCGATTTTTTTTTTTCTATAAAAGTTCGATAGAGGATAGAGGGAACTGTAGTAACTGCTAAGGTTCTATCGTCCCGAAAGTGAAGAGAGAAGACACGCTACTTTAAACCATCAAATATACGAGACCTTGTTTAGACTGCTGGGGTAAAGGGACTTTTCAGTCCTATTCGGGCAGGATAAACAAGGTATATTCTATTCTATTCTATTCTATCCTATTCTATTCTCCAAGCTAACTAGCCTGGCAGCAAGGACTGTGCTGGACATTACGGTAAACTCTTTTATTCTACTTGACTTCTACAAATATTCTTATCGCAAAATATCTGTACATATAGGCGTAGCTACCTATAGGTATGTAGATAAAAGAAAAGTAAAGGCCATTGAGGATTAATTTTTAGGCTGACATAAGAGAGAGAGAGAGAGAGAGAGAGAGAGAGAGAGAGAGAGAGAGTTTTACATTAAGCTAAATCAAAATTTTGAAGGTGTACCTTCAAAATCAAGCCCCCCCCAAAAATTTAGGCAAGAACCGCCTATGCCTACGCATCAAGCAAAAACAAATTGATTTGGATGTTTTGAGCTCAGATTTGATAATCAAAGAAAGATGGTTGTGAGGTGATTGCTGAGAAGAAAATTGAAAATATTCCTTGTCAAACACCAAACCAGGAAGCCAGAGGAGTATAAAAGCAACACAAACGACATCATTACCTTTTACTACCTACCTATAGGTATGCCATAACTTCAACACCACATGAGCATATGTTGTAAAAACTCGCCCTAGTCAATCAAATGCCTTCCCAAGGTCCAGGAAGAACATTCCAGTTTCATTTCCCTTCCAGTTGAGACATGTCTGAACGCCTCGTAAATTTTTCATTACATAAAAAGGATTTTTCAAATGATGGCGAAGTGATAGCGAACAGAAGACTAACACTGAATATGATGGGAGATAAATTTGAGTGGGAAGTGAGAACACCCTTGTGAAACAGTTGTAACACCATTGGAATGAAATAAAATGGATATGAAGAATGGAGAAAAGAAAGAGGAGTCAAGATGGAATAGTGTGATAAACGGGGAGAGAATGTATGTAAAATCAGACAGAAGTTTCATGTTCTTTTGTTTCACTTCAGTGGAAAGTAGAAAGCTGGATGGAACTGTAGAGGAACTGATGGATTTGAGTTTTCTTCTCGATGGAATGAAACCATCAACTGATGAAATTATATTCGCTATCACCATGATGTTCATATTGTAAGAAATGACAAACATTCAAGAGGTCCCCAAAATTCCAAATTTCATTCAATAGATCAGTTGCGCTTACTTGTTTGATGTTTCAGAGTCATAGAGCTGGAAAAATGAGGACCAACGGAATTTTTCTTTTTCTTCTACGACTTCCAGATACCGAGATAAATCGATTTAAAAAATACCGGTAAATCGTACGGCGTAGGACGCATAGAACTTTTCTCTCTCTCTCTCTCTCTCTCTCTCTCTCTCTCTCTCGCACACATGTACACACATAGATACCTTCTGTATACAATAATATAACTATACATACAGAAGTACATAGATTCTATGTATTTCCACACCAGTATGTTCATCACATTAAATTCATTTATGTCCGAACTCATCCAATGGCCTTTGAAATAGAGAGAACGAGGAGGAGATAAAGTTGGAGAAGGAGTATTAGAATTAGGAGACAAAGGAGATGGATGAGGAGGTAGAGGAGGAGAAATAAAAACACAAGGAGGAGAATGGATGAGTTAGTGGACAAGGAAAATCGAACAAAAGAACGAAAGAATCATGAAAGTACAAACTCGTAGATAGAGAAACGAGTCGTCTATTTTGAGAATTTAAAGACATAGCTGGGATTCGAACACGGTTCGTCTACCTTTTTCTAAGCAACTCGGTGTATACGGAAGTTATTAGTTTTTATTATTATTATTTTTTTTATTGAAGAAAAAAAAAAGATTTATTATTAGTTTATTTTCAGGTAGGCAGGTAGGTAGATATTATTATTTTATTCATTTGTTTATCTCTGCAATATTTTACATCAAATTGGAAAGGAAAATCAATCACCAATAAGGTAGGTAGCTTGATCCTAACACATAGTGAAGGCAGATGGAAATAACTTCTGACAAGAGAGCCCTATAGCAGCTATACATTAAAATACACGTCGGGTCCAGAAAGAATTCTAATATCGAATCCATTTGTTATTTATTGTTTTTGTGAAGTCGAATCATCAATTCTGATTAGTGGAAAGGTACTAAATTAAGACTTGATTACAAAATACCTACTCCTTCTGGCCCGAAGGCCGAAGTTTAGTTTTGTGGGTACCTATTACTATAGGACCGATCCTCATTTTTCTTCGGCCTGAAGGTCCAATTTTCATTTTTATCCGGCCCGTACTTAAGAACAATAAAATTAAATAAATAAAGATAAACAAAATGATAAAATAAAAGATTATTTTTATTTTATTGGTAAAGTATTAAATATGAATGAAACGTATAAAGCATCTTGTTTCGACAGACCAATTTTATTTTTTACAGTAGTTACGTACTTAAGAACAATAAAATTAAATAAAAAAAGATAAACAAAATGATAAAATAAAAGATTATTTTTATTTTATTGGTAAAGTATTAAATATGAATGAAACGTATAAAGCATCTTGTTTATTTTTCAAAATCACCTTATTTATACTGTCGGCTAGTAACTGGCTAGACCCATAAAATTTTGTTTATGTATAGGACAAAATCTTCTGATATTCCATAAGGGGCTTTATTGTTAGTAGGCCTCTCTCTCTCTCGTGGATAATAAAATGAAATTCAACTGCTTGGAAGCGAGAGAGAGGGAAAGATACGGATGTTTTACATTTCATATACATAAGTATTCCAATCCTACCTTGATAATAAGTTGGGTTGTTGGGTATGAAAGAAAGAGTGAGAAATGGAGAAAAAGAAAGAGAGAGGAAAGAAAGAATGTAGACAAAGAGAAAACAATGAAAAGAAGAATAGGTATAGGGAAGAAAGAAAGAAGTAGGAGAAGAGAGAGAGAGAGAGAGAGAGGAGGCAAGCAAGGAGTAGCAATAAAACGAAAAGAGAGATAGACTGAGAGAGAGAGAGAGAGATAGAGTGAGAGGGAGAGAGAGAAGAGAGTGGAGTTAGGCTAGCAAAGAGGAACAATAAAGAGAAATAAATAAGAGAAAGAAGGAGAGAAAAACGAGATTGGAGGGAGAGGGAGGAAGAGAGAATGAGAGAGAAGAAGAAGAAGAGAGAGAGAGAGAGAAAGAGAGAGAGGAGAATATGTTACTCGTTTGTATTTTAATCACATCAGAGGGATTGAGAAAACGTCACGGGTTGAAAATGCTGAGAGAGAGAGAGAGAGAGAGAGAGAGAGAGAGAGAGAGAGAGAGAGAGAGAGAGAGAGAGAGAGAGAGAGAGTAGGTCAGGCAGTCACAAGGGATCAGGGGGAGGAGAGGGAAGGTGGACGGACAAGGATTACCAGTTGCGTGGTCTTGCACAAAGCAGCACCAGAGGGAACGCGGGTCTGAGAAGGAACTACTGTACTGGACTGATAACACTTGAACTCTGGACATTATTAAATCTAAGAAAACAAACAAAAAATACTTCCTCGTACCAATCACATACGACCCGCGTGTTGAGACTCGAGCCTTCGAAGTCAGGGAATGTTATTCTAGTTTCTCGAAACTAACGGTGCTTTTGATTGACGAGGAAGAGTTAAAACCCTGTTTCTCTTCTCTCTCCTCCCCCCTGCCTCCTCCCTCTTGCTCTCCTCTCTCGTTCTCTCTCTCTCTCTCTCTCTCTCTTCTCTCTCCCTCTGCGGCTTCTGTCTCTACGAGATTTAAAAGCCTCAGACCGGATGTTAGTATCCTCATTTAACTTCAAGCTCCTCCCCCCCCGCCTCAACGTCCGGGCGGAGGGGGGCGATTTTTTCCTTGACGGCCTCTGTGTCTTTTGCCATATCCCCTATTCCAATTTCTGTCCATCTTCTACTGTCGGTCTATTTACCTCTGTTCTCTCTTCGTCTTTTTCTTGCTTACTTTTCTTCTTCTGCTGCTCCTCTCGCTTTCTCCTCTGTTTTGCTTCCTCGCTTCTCTCTCATTCTTCTCTCCATCAGGTTTCGCCTTAGAAGTTTCGACGGGGGCTCCCTATCTCACTCAGCCTAACTCTATTTTTCCTTACCCATATCTTAGTACTGATATCATTTTCCTTCTCCAACATTATGTATGTTCCTACAGCTTTGCCGCCCCCTTTTCTTTTACTCTTTTTACCTTGCCTCTCTATCCTAAGACTTCTTGTTAACTGTTCTTTGGTTCACCCTTTTTTCCTGGTATTTTTCCATGGTCTTTAGAACTCCTGTCCTACTGCTGTAGGGATTGGTTCTTACAGGGAAATCTTAAGACCTTTACTTTAAACGTCTTTACAAGCTGTTAGAAGACCTTTGCCCCCTATGGCACCGTGGCAGGTGTGCGGGCCCCTCACCGCATCGCACGATACCATACCCGGCCGGGTATGTTGCAGGTTGTTCGGAATGGAGCACTTGACTGCATTTATGAATTCACCGGTACATGACACTAGCTGAGACCATCTGCAACGCTACTCGGCTTGTGGCGCGGCTCGGACTCGGTGTGGAAATTTAAGACATCTGAAGAAGTAGCGAGATAGAACGTTCGGTGGACCTGACAAAAAAAGGTTTCAATGTACATATTACTAAACTAGGTCGATACGAAGTACACTGTTTGAATCATGACCTATGAGATAGTGAAGAAGTGGATGTGGGAATGAAACAAGCTATATGGTAACTAGTGTATAGAAGAAAATGTGATAACGAGATGAGAAGTGAAGCCAACCATGCGAGGATATTAGCGAAGAAAATACAGGGAGATAGTCAGGAGGAAGACGGAGACGCAGACTAAGAGAATGTCTAAATGAGGGGATCTGCAGTCTATGTACATCCAGGATAAGAGGTTCATTAGATATGCAGAAGAGAGTGGTGTATAGTCGTGAGGTTGGGATAAACATATGGCACGGCTATCTACCGCGTTACCCTGTCTGACAGCCTGATGCAGGCATACATAGTAAATACACAAGGGCCTCTACGGGCTAACGCGGCTTGGTCGGAAGGGCTTGAAGACGCTTGTATCTTCTGACCTCATTCGTCATGATGTGTAGGCATGCGATGCTATGATGGTTCCACTAAAACTCAAGGGAGTGGTAAAGATAAGGTACCCAAAACAGTAAGTGTCATTATTCTACCCAAAAACGAAGTAAGTGTCTGTGTCTACCCAAAACATAGTAAGTGTCATTGTTCTACCCAAAACAAGGCGTAAGTGTCATGTGTCTACCCAATAACAAAAAGTAAGTGGTCATATCTATCCAAAACAAGTAAGTGATCATGTTCTTACCCAAAACAAAGTAGGTGTCATGTTCTATCCAAAACAAGTAAGTGTCATGTTCTGCTCAGCAAAACCAAGTCATTTTAAGGTGTCATGTTCTACCCAAAACAAGTAAGTGTCATTTCTACCCAAAGACGAGTTAAGTGTCATGTTTCTTCCCAAACAAGAGTGTCAGTGTTCTACGCAAAACAAGTAAGTGTCATGTTCTACTGCCAAAACAAGTAAGTGTCATGTTCTACCCTAAAACAGTAAGTGTCATGTTCTACCCAGAAACAAGTAAGTGTCATGTTCTACCCAAGACACAACAAAGGTAAACATACGACATACTAAAAGTAGCTAAAAGGAGTAAAAATTTATCCTAATTTTGCCAGGGTAAAGGTTTATTTATGTGAAACTTAATAATGTATGATAATAGTATGCGGATCTGCATTAGGATAATATAAAAATATGAGGAAGA
>NW_007379951.1:8617-34824 GCF_000475195.1 Diaphorina citri
TGTAAACATACCTAGTGACCACGTGGAGGAAGAAAAAAGTGTTATCGTGCCCGTTTTTATTCGTCATTAGAGCGCGTTTGTGTCCGTGTATAGGCATATACCTCATTCGTAGTATCCTGAGATCGAGTGCCAGAACATCAAGATTCACAACTCTTTATGTAGCGTAATATGTACCTAGCTAGGTACGGTCATAATACTTTTAATTAAAAAAAAAAAAAAAAAAAAAAAAAAAAAATCTTACTTCCGACGCAAGAGGCTCCGTAGCCCGTTTACGTCTATACGTCTGTGGGACAAAGGCTTGTTCCCATTTTGTTTTTATTATGGCGTTGAGATTTTAATGGTAACATGAAAATATTTTTAGTGAGCTTTTATGTCATAGACGGTGTAATATTTTATTCATATGTGACTTGTCAGATTGTCAGAAGGTTTATTAAAGGCCAGAAACCTTGAAAAGATCATAATAACTTAACTAGAAGTTAATGAACTGTAGAACAATGCCATTAAAAGGGCGAGAGATCCTGAGTGGAGTCAGTGCAGTGATGCCATACGTACGATAATTTTGACACGCTCATATTACAATCTCGGAAAAAAAATATCTGGCAACACTGGGCCAGAGTTGGCTTATTGGGGCTTAATGACTGATACAGATTTTTTCTATGAGTGCTGAAAATCGTATCGATCAAGGATGCCTCTTCCTAGGAGGATGAATAGTGTGAAAACGGTGAGTTTTGTAAATAACGGTATAATAATGATAATTATTATCATAAATAAAATAAAAAAACGCTTCGATCCGGACAGCCTGGCAACCTTTACGTCTAGATACATAATATTATGTTTCGTAAATATAAATATAGGTAGTTTTATTATTTATTATGTTCCATATAATGCACCTATGTAGGTATTGTGCTCCTGTATACAGGGTGTGCCCAAACCCCCTCCCGACCCCTCGTAACTTTTGAACGGGTGGGAATTTTTCAGGTCTGACTTTTCTAAAGGTAGTATTATGCCTATGACCAATCGTTTGGTGGTGTCAGAGTCCAGGTTCGACCTTCGAGAGAGGCATTTTTTGTATACCTAAATTCTAAAAATAGGATATGAAAATTACTAACTACGTCTCCTATGATTCGAATGAATTCTAACTAACTATAGGGGTTGGGAAAGACTTCTGGGACACCCTGTATTATTTAATATGTAGGTGCAATATAGGTGGACATGGACATATTATGTATAGAAATGTAAATGTCCATTAGCATCCGGTATAAATATGCTAAGCAGTTTACATAATGATAATAATAATAATGAAACTCATTTTCCTACCCCTCTCTCTCTCTCTCTCTTCCCTTCTATCTATCTCTCTCTTTCCCCTCTCACTCTCCACTATCCTTCTATCTATCTCTCTCTTTCCCCTCTCACTCTCCACTATCCTTCTCTATTCATCTCTGTCTTTCTTTTTCATCCTTTCTCTCTTCCTCTTTCTCTCCCCAGGTCTCTTTCTCTTCCTTTCTTCACCTCTTCTCTAATACTTCCCCACCCCCTTGCTTCCTCTTTTGAGAAGAATAATAGAGGTTATGAGGTTGACATTACCCTCTTTTCCTCTCTCCTCTCCCCTCTACCCTTCTCTCCAAAAATTTTTGTCAAGTTTATAACTTTAGAAAAATCTCTTGCCCTCTCTCTCTCTCTCTCTCTCTCTCTCTCTCTCTCTCTCTCGCAGTTTCTTCTTCTTCTTTGTTTTTCCTACTGTCAAGTTCACAGACTTGATATTCTAACCTCCTGGTAATCCTGTGACCTGACTGTAAACTGTAACTGTAACCGTAGGTAACTGATGTGCTTTGGATGATGATGGACTATGCAATATAGGTTCTTACTCTTGCAGAACTTTTTTTGGGCCTTTTTTGGTCGAGGCAGCTTGGCATATCACGTTTCTCTGCCTTACCATTTCGCTGGCATTTCAATTATCTCTTAACTTGATCTAATGAACAAAATTTCCTTTAACACTTTCAGCGCCATGTGTTACCGATCGGTAACACACTAGGTGTTTTAACTAAAAAATGTGTTACCACTCGGTAACACGGATAGTGTGTGATTTCAAGCCATTGTGTTACCATGTGTTACCGTTGTGTTACCGTTTTCAAAGCAGAATATGTGGGTCTTTCGAATTTTTTTCTAGGACAAGTACAAGTCAAGATATTTTGAATTGATTGTATAACTTCAGATACCACAAAAATAAGTACAGCTATTTGTTGTTTTTCTGTATGAAAGGTTAGGTTGCAAAGGCTAAGATAGGTAATAAGGGGAGTGGGAAATCGATTATTTTGATAATGATGGATTGACTTTGGGCCAATAATCGAAGGAATCGATTTATTCTCAGAACTAGGGATGATTCCAAGGCTGTAATAATTGCGCTTGAAGCAAAGGCTGCTATAACTGCGCTTGAAACAAAGGCTGGTATAACTGCGCTTGAAGCAAAAGGCTGGTATAACTGCGCTTGAAGCAAAGGCTGGTATAACTGCGCTTGAAGCAAAGGCTGCTATAACTGCGCTTGAAGCAAAGGCTATTATAACTGCGCTTGAAGCAAAGGCTGGTATAACTGCGCTTGAAGCAAAGGCTGTTATAACTGCGCTCAAAGTTAATGTCGATATACCTATATGTAGATCAGCGGTAACCTTGGTAAATTGAGCAGCGGTAGAGAGCACGGGAGCAGATTTGAACAAAATGCTCCTCTTAAGAGTACTAAGTGACAGATTATTCAAATTCACCATGTATACAGGGTGAGCCCAAACTCCCTCCCGACCCCTCGTAACTTTTGAACGGGTGGGAATTTTTCAGGTCTGACTTTTCTAAAGGTAGTATTATGCCTATAACCAATCGTTTGGTGGTGTCAGAGTCCAGGTTCGACCTTCGAGAGAGGCATTTTTTGTATACCTAAATTCTAAAAATAGGATATGAAAATTACTAATAATGTCTCCTATGATTCGAATGAATTCATTCGAACCATCCAAAACTAAATATAGGATGCATACTCCCATCTGCCCACAGTTTAGGAACGGCTACCACCCTTTGGATTCTGTTTGACATTCGATATACCTGGACATTCCACCAGCAGCTCTATCTCCCTGCGCCTTGCTCCTTAGTCTCCTTGTATAAACAAACCCAACTATATTGATTCGAAATTCGAAACGTTTTTCAAATTTTCCACCAATACCGACGTTTGTTTACACACTTGTGCTTCATCGACACGTTCCCTCTCCGTCTGTCTCTCTCTCCTCTCGTGTTTAATGCCGAGAATTGTGTTCGTCTCATGTTCTCTCTCTCTCCTTCTGATTGTCTGATCTGGATTTAGGAATTAAATCCTAAAGCCTGACAATACGCTTGTTTATTTTACACCCCACACCCGGCTTGCATTAGGAGGAGATTAAATGTTGATAGCTCTCCTGTGGCGAGATTCGAGTGTTCCTTCCTTTGCTCAATAGCTGTGGGTAATTGTTGATGCTATTATACAACCAGATCCACACAGTCTCGTGTTGACTTATGTAGATACATTGATACATAGTACCCAACGGCCAGAGGCTGGTCAACCTGAGTAAGTGTAATCTAGGGTGTTAGTAACTCTACTTAAGGGGTGAAGAACATGGGCTACATAATCCTACTAGTAGGTAGTAGAATAAAGAAGTGAAATATTTAGTACAAGGTCGGACTTAGTTACTGATATAAAATCAATCACGATATTGTGCACTGAGCAAGAAAGGAAGAGCTTGTGAGAGAGCTCTGTCAAAGGGAGCACAGAGATCACAGTTTGGAAACCTATTTTCTTCCAATCTGTAGCACGGTACACCCACACAGATAAAAAGTCTGCCAATACAGACACGAATAGAGTCTTGAGTCTTCAAAGCAGTTAGCAGTATACATGCGTACACAATTATAATTTGGTGTTGCCAATACGATGCAAAAATGAGATAGATCTACATAGGTACTCCAAATAGAAGTATGCAAAATAACTCGGTAGTGAACAATAACGATTTTACTTTCTTTCAACACCTATGAAATGAAATTGTGAAGTGTTTCAAGTTTAATGTTACATTTCCATGTCAAATAATGCATTTGAACAACATGCAATTCAAACTCGCTTTTCTGAGAAAATGAAACCTCAGACAACATTAGCATGGGAATGAAATATGCATGGAAATCTGCTAAAGACGTTACTGATATGGGTACTGGGTGTGGCATATATGGCGCTTGGAAACAATGAACCAAAAGTATCTACAGTGAGACACAGGGATGATATAAAATTGATATACGTACATATAGTACAGAGATTATATTGTCAGGGCCTAACCAAGAAAGTCAGACTAAAAGCACCATTGTAATTTATTATAACTTGTTATTGTCAATAAACAATTTACAATCGCCATTTGAACCGAAGTTTGGAGTTCGGACCCTGTTTTATACCACAAACGGTCTTTTGGGAAAAGTACATATATGGATGGGAAATATGCAAACGATTTTGTAGGTGTTAAATTAACTGATACAGGTGGCCTTTTCACTGATACAGTTGGTAATTTCACTGATATAGGTTGTCTTTGCCCTAATATGAGCCTCTACAAAGTTACCACCGAATCTCAAATCATGGATATGAATATTATGTTCAAGCAATGTTTGAAACACCCTGTCTATGCATAATGATGTTGAATCTTGAGAAGAATATTCGAGTATTAGACATTAGTCTAGAAATAGAACTCCAAGACAAACCGTGCTAATGTAGAACGTAGAACATCTAGCGAAATGTCATTCCAAATCCATCCGAGTATATGTTCTTTTCTGAGAAACTTTTTCCAAAGCTTCTGAAGATGGAAATATTAGTTTACACAGCTGACTGTATTTCTTGAGTAACTTTTGTCTAGTCTCAATGACTATGTGACTTTTCTTAGATGTGCATTTCCAAAAGCAGAGAAACTTTTCATAGGAAAACACATAAAGAATATGAAGAAGATACGGAAAGGAGTCATCAAGAGAAAAAAGTTTTACCTCGGTTTAGTGAAATTTCGTGAACAAAGAAAGTGTAACAATTAATCATGGAAATAATTGTGTCGCTAATTTGGGAAAAGTTTTACCTCGGTTTAGTGAAATTTCGTGAACAAAGAAAGTGTAACAATTAATCATGGAAATAATTGTGTCGCTAATTTGGACATCACACATTTTCAATGAAACGAACGTTTAACATGAAAGATGTTAATGAAGTTTTAGTGTAACAAAGAAACTGTAAACTGTAACAATAAATAATGGAAATTATTGTGTCGCTAATTTGGACACACACATTTTCAATGAAACGAACGTTTAACATGAAAGACGTTAATGAAGATTTTTTTTTTTTTTTTTTAAAAAAAAGATGAGTGTTCCACCGCCGTTTTTATTTCGTAGCAATGAACGTTAATAAAGTTTTAATTGATTAATTAGTTAATCACGCAAAACCTGTGTCCTATATTTTATACCATTACACTCACTATTCCACACATGGCCTTGTTGCTTAGAGTGTGAATAAATAAATAAAACACTCATTATTTGTGAATGTAGAAATTTTAATAATCGATCCGATTTCCAATATTTTTCCACTACCTTGAACTCATAGGTTTCCTAGTCCCTACGCAATACATGATATTGGTATTTAGAAAGTAAATTGGCTAAATTGCGTATTAATATGGGAAAACGGTTTTTCATTTCCCAGAACCTAGAGTGGATTTCAAGGAATAGTCGGTATCGGTACTGATATTAAATTATGCAAAATATCATCAGTCGAGTTTTTATTGAAAATACCAACCCATGCATAAAACACGCCGCGCGGTGTAAGCTTTCAATAATCCGAGCGATTTGTAAAAAAAAAAATATTCGATGTAAAATTTTCTCATTATTTCCACAAGCAAGTTAGAGTTGGCGTGTTCGAAAAGAAGAGACAATGGCAGTGGGATTCAGACAGAAGTTTTAACATAATGTTAAACAATATTACAATACCCATGCTCCTTGATTTCGGAGACAAAATCATTTGACATTCCTCCAGAAAATATTTAAAATTCGTCTCTTAAATTGTTTTTTGTTTGTAGGACAAAAGAAAACTTTCCCCAAACAAAGACAAAGTTTACTAGATTAAAACCATTGTCAATATTATTCAATTTGACTCTAATACTCTCTCTCACTCTCACACACATTCTTCCGGTATGAGATAAAGATAATTTACATATTACACAATGTATTGTAGAGAGGTGTCAGTATGTATACAGTACACAAGTATTTTGTACATTGACGTTAGCAATGTTAGCATACAGAGGGGATCAATTTCCTTTGCATTATACCACACTGTATATATAATGTCCATTATATGTAGGTACCTACATAGAACTTTTATCACTGAGCAGACCCATACTTTTATACGTACATTCTCAATTCAGAGAAAAAGTTATGAATTTTTAGTAAAAGTCTAAATCAAGCTCCCCAGAGGAACAAAATTACTTCAAGAATCATAATCATCTGGCCTTCAATATTTTTTCAATCTCTCATTTCGGAGAAAAAATATAATTAAAAAAGGCAAGCCATGTTACAAGTCGAGTTTACATGAAGCCCGGGGGATAGATTCAGACAGAAGTTTTAACATAATATGTTAAACAATATTACAATACCCCATGCTCCTTGATTTCGGAGACAAACCATTTGACATTCCTCCAGCAAATATTTAAAATTCGTCTCCTAAATTGTTTTTTTGTTTGTAGGACAAAAGAAAACTTTCCCCAAACAAAGACAAAGTTTACTAGATTAAAACCATTGTCAATATTATTCAATTTGACCACTTCACTCCGTTTGTTGTTGAAAGTAAATCTGCCACAACACACAAAGAGATACATGTAGAGTCGTAGATAGAGGAATTATTTGGCGTCAAACTTGTGAGAATTTAATTTTGCTCTTTTGAAAAATAGCCTTTGAACTTTGAGTAGGTGCTAGCGTGGGTATTCAATAGCGGTAGGTATCTAACTAGAAATATTATGTTCTGCAGAACCAATTTGTTGTTGAAAGTAAATCTGCCACAAACACAAAGAGATAAATGTAGAGTCGTAGATAGAGGAATTATTTGGCGTCAAACTTGTGAGAATTTAATTTTGCTCTTTTGAGAAATAGCCTTTGAACTTTGAGTAGGTGCTAGCGTGGGTATTCAATAGCGGTAGGTATCTAACTAGAAATATTATGTTCTGCAGAACCAAATACAAGAGAACATGATAATTTCAACTCCTCTTCAGCACGGAGAAAAAAGTTAGCACCAAGTTAATATTATAGTTTTCATTTAGAATACAGAACCAGGATCCCAAGACACATCCCTGGGATAGGCGTAAACTCAAATGCTCATTTTGAAATAGAATAATAGAATTGCAAATTATTCATGACGTAACGAGAAGAATTATATTTTCTAGCACTCGACTTTTTTGTTCAGCAAATTTATTTCAGCTCTGCTTTCTTGTCTCTAGATTAGACTACCTTGTACAATGGTAGATTGTTCTATATTAAATATGACCTCTATACTGAAACTGATGTGGTTCTTTGCATTACAACAAGGAAGATAAAAACTAAGATGAAAAGAAAATGGATGGGACATTCCTTAATTCCTTTAGACCCGCAATGATCCCGTTTGAAGCACAAATCGGATGGGTTTTCCTTGTTTGAAGCCCAAAATCAGTTACTAATGTTACAATCGGATGCGTTTTGCTCAAAATAACGGTAAGTCCTCAACTTAGAACAGTCTCTTTTAGTTAAGAACGGACCGTAATACACTCAGATATTCAACACACACTTTTCTTCCATCGCGGCATCATGAGGATTATGCTGATCAGAATCTTCCAGACTCCTCAACTTTCCTTTCAATTTTCCCCTGCAGCTTTTTACATTTAATATTTAAATAGTTTCTGTCCTAGTTTCCACCAGCTTCGTTTTTCCTGAGAGGTTTCTTCGTTTCGTATAATAATAGGGCACGAAGAAAATTAAATTTATGTACAAGGAACTATGTAATGTATATGTAGATGTCGGTCTTACCCCGTGGCTCCTGAGGATGTAAAGATGTTTGAGGTCATTCACATCGATAGGAAAATTATACACTGGGAGGTGGTACTGTATACAAAGCTATACCTCATACAGGACTTGTAACACACTCGGAGAAATATTCAAAACACATAGTTATCTCACCTTATCACCAATAGAAATCTCGACAGAACAGGAAAATTATACACTGGGAGGTGGTACTGTGTACAAAGCTACCTCATACAGGACTTGTAACACACTCGGAGAAATATTCAAAACACATAGTTATCTCACCTTATCACCAATAGAAATCTCGACAGAATAGAATACCTTACCATATGTAGCCTTATCTTGTAGACCACCAGCTTAACGTGTTTTGCACCGACCTGAGGCAATCAAATTTTCGTAATGAACAAATTTGTCCGAGTTGATCTACACAGGAGACCAGAATGTGTGGGAACATGTGAAACTCAATTAGAGTAATTAAACTCTATGGTTATGATGTGGTCAGCATGCCTGCCCTTGTGCATTATGTTACATCTCAACCTCTACCTTACCATGGAACGTTATTCCCAAAACCAAAAGCCTCCCTAAACATAAATCGCCGCTAGGAATATCACAGAAAGGTTTGTCAACAGAACAAGCCAACCTCCTTCATGTTGAAACACATTCCAAATTTAAATATTTTCTCCATAACAACAAAAACAACACGTATATTTTTCTCTTCTTAAAAACGCTTAAAAAAAGGACAGTAAAAAATGTTATTAAAAACAACGGGCTACCTAATTTTACGGAAAATCCAGCAGGCTACAAATTGCATTACCAACCTAATGGTGGGTATTAAAGCACACTTTCCCTACAGTGGGAACGTCATTTGTGTCAAGGTAGAGACTTAGCTTGTAAACACCATGTGCTCGGAATGGGTTGGATGCTCTCAGCTAGAAATTTTCATCTCCAGCAAACAAAAAATAAACATAATATCTACCTGATACCTGATGTAGAATTAATAATACGAGGACAATCATGACATCATAAGCTCTTGATATTCATCTGGTATTAAATTTATTTTATAGAAATATAACAATCTGATTATTAAAGGGTGTGAATTTGAAGAGCTTTATCAAAGAAAGTACGTCTAAAACAGTTTGAAAAAAAAACCCACATTTATGAAAAAGCCCCTTTTTTGAGGTAGGTATTTGATAATATTTAAAGTTCAATAAATTTTTCCTATCCTGTCTTCCTTCTGTCTGGACCTTAAGCAGTTACAGCAAACACCATGAAAAAAAAGTTCAATTTAAAGCATCCTACATATGTTCCACGTCAATTATTCAAAGTTAAGTTACTGGTGTTCTTCTTTTTATTAAAAGTTCATTAGGCTTTTTATTTATGAGCGAATTCCAGCATGATTCATTCAGTATCCAGATTTATAAATAGTGCGATAGAAGTCCAATAGAACCTTCATCCCTCACCCCTGGAGTATTTAATCCCTCACTAAACTGATAATAACTTACCTCATGTTGCATATTTTATTCCTGATAAGTTCAGTTGTTCATGGCGAATTCCAGCATCATTCATTCAGTATCCAGATTTATAAATAGTGCAATAGAAGTCCAATAGAACCTTCATCCTTCACCCCTGGAGTATTTAATCCCTCACTAAACTGATAATAACTTACCTCATGTTGCATATTTTATTCCTGATAAGTTCAGTTGTTCATCATTCGTCCAGTTTTACACTATACATAGCCTCGTCGTACCCAAGGTCCACAATTGTGGACAAATATTTTGTAGTCTTAAGAGCCCAGGCTTATAATAGTGTTTGTAGTCTTAAGTAATTATCATTCCTAAAGCTTTACACTGCCATTCCTCAAGTGCACCAATGTAGCGAGATTTACGATTATTGCAGTTTGAAATGTAAACAAATATGCGAGGGTGAAGAAAAAATGGCATTAGAATGCGAGTTTTCTCCTCGCTGGGAGTCCTGCTCGTACGAATTTGATTAAATTGGTCCCTGGGGTCTAATAATAATTATTTCTAGAGATACAGTGTTGTAGCTATTCTATCTAAGTACAGATACAGTTTTGTTGCTAGTCTATACTCCTAGTTATAACTGTGTATAGTTGGAGTAATACTGAATATTCGAGCTATCTGTTTTCCCGACACAATGCCCTGACATACAGGGTTCATCAAGTAGAGTGCCTTTACCCAACATAATTATGGCTTTTGGTTTTATCAGGAGTGGATTGGAACACATCACATGGCTTCAGACACAATCAATTTGTCAAGGATCTAGATTTACCTTTTGCCTTTGGGATCCATTTAATTTGAAGAAGTTACTGCAGTTTTTTTTTTACAACATTAGGGCCTTCCAATAAAAATCCCCCAAATATTAAGCAGAACCATGGTTATAATAAGTAGTCATGACGAAATCAAAAAGAAATGAGCATAAGAAGTAAAAAGAAGAAGATATAGATCCAGATCCAGATGGAAGAATTGAAACATATCTAGTAAACCTCAATATAGACAATACATATTGAAGCAGAGGTCAGACTTATGCATATACCTATGTAGAACACCCTGTATGTATAGTTCCACATTCATACAATGCAATCCATAATGAGTAAGAGAGAGAGAGAGAGAGAGAGAGAGAGAGAGAGAGAGAGAGAGAGAGAGAGAGAGAAAGAGATAAAAAAATAAACGCCTACATAGGGAAAGAAAGAGAGTGAGAAAAAGAAAGTGAGTGGGAATTGGGGTGCAACTCAAAATGACAAAAAGAAAAATAATATGCTTGAAAACAATGAACCAAAAGTATCTACAGTGAGACACAGGGATGATATACGTACATAGTATCTCTGTACTATTGTCGGGCCTAACCAAGAAAGTCAGACTAAAAGCACCATTGTAATTTATTATTATAAATTGATGCTGTCAATAAACAATTTACAATCGCCATTTGAACCGAAGTTTGGAGTTCGGACCCTGTTTTATACCACAAACGGTCTTTTGGGTGGCACCGAAAGCTTTTGAACTGGTAAGCTAAAGCTAAAGGAACAATATGACTAATATTTCGAGTAGTCAGGGGGAAAAATCGGCCTAAACGCGGATTATTTTTATTCCCCTTTTCAATCAATTCACAAAACTCCCTGCTTTCCGTTCTGAATGGAAAAGGAATCCCACAACCCTCAATCATGTCTCCAATATAACTTTACACAAAACTGGAATTATGTTTGTCCGTCTTATTGAATTTGGTGAACAACCTTCTCAATTGAAAAGAGTCCTCATTTCTGCAATAATATTAACTCGTGTGTTTCCCTTACGTATTTTTATTGGAGGATATATTTTCTTTCTATCTTAACAGATTTGAAAAGAAGAAAAAACTTAACTTTATTACTTTTTTCTTCTCCAGAGTTTACAATCGCGGCTTACTCGAGTAGGATTTAACCTCTCTTTTTTTCTCCCTTGTTCAAATTGAGAGTTTCAATAAGAGTTAGCCAGCCTAGTTAGCTTAGTTGGTAGTGCGTCTGCCTTGTAAGCGCTAGGCCGTGGGTTCGATTCCCGCCCGGGGCGGATTTTATCCTGATGGGATAATGTTCGTTCTCGGAACGGCTGGCTTTCTCCTATCCTGTCTTCCTTCTCTCTCCGATTTCGGGACGATAAGACCCTAGAGTTACAGTTCCCTCTGTCAAACCTCTTAAAAAAAAAAAAAAAAAAAAAAAATAGAGAAGTGGTCAATGTAATCCACGTCTCTTCCTTTTTGTCCTATTTTCCTCTCACTTCCCTATGTTTTCCCTATTTTCCTCTCACTTCCCTATGTTTTCCCTATTTTCTGACTCTCCCCGTATTTGGAATCCTCCCCCTAAAGCCTTCAACAATTTTCAGATAGCTGATAAAGTACAGTTGAACATTTTAATCAAGATTTAAATTAAAGTAAAATAAAATTACTGCCAACAGTGCGAACTACATAGTATCTCCTTCAGCCAGCCGTTTAGAGAACGAACTTTATCAGCTCACGATAAAATACGCCCCGGGCGGGAATCGAACCTGCAACCTAGCGTTTACAACTTACAAGGCAGACGCGCTACGCTCCAGGCCTCCAGGCCAACTAAGCTGGCGAAGAAGAAAGAATGAAAGAAGGAAATAGTTAGGCAAATATTCCAAGAAGTAATTGTCGATATCACATGATATAGGTAGTACAGTTAAACATTTTAATCAAGATTTAAATTAAAGTAAAATAAAATTACTGCTAACAGTGCGAACTACATAGTATCTCCTTCAGCGAGCCGTTTAGAGAACGAACTTTATCAGCTCACGATAAAATACGCCTCGGGCGGGAATCGAAACTGCAACCTCGCGCTTACAACTTACAAGGCAGACGCACTACGCTCCAGGCCAACTAAGCTGGCGAAGAAGAAAGAATGAAAGAAGGAAATAGTTAGGCAAATATTCCAAGAAGTAATTGTCGATATCACAAATTTAATGGGATCACAGGAACAATGCCTCGTGGCACATTTATTATCAAGGATAAATACTTACCTTTTGGATCTTGGAAATTATTGACATTATTTTAACCCTTGAAGGAAAACAATAAATTTACACTAGGCATTTTAAAAATAAATCAAGTCAAAAGTACTTACTCTTGAGCGACCCTTCGTTCCAAGTGATGATTGATAGTTGTCATGACCCCTGTTGGGGTACTGAAAGAGGAAACGAAAAAAGGTAATTAGTAATTCATCACCAATTAGTATCGAAAGGGAAAAACCTGAAAACTATCAAATTAAACTCAAAATTTTCAACGGGTTTTTTCTCGTTTCTCGTGCTTTTGTGAAAGGAAAGTGTTGCGTCTCTTCTCCTTTGGTTTGAAAAAGGGATAATACTAGATGGACATGATTAAAATTCAACACTTCGTTGGTATAGAAGGTTTGGGTTAAGTCCAGATACCTTACAATTTTCTGAGAAACATTGAGCGATGAAATACATACCAAAAGCTTTAGTTTTCCAGTCTGCACTTGACCCATTTTCCGACAGGAAAAGTTGACCTACATGCATAGCATTTTCTCTATTTGCATACATCTTCCCCCCTGTCTGGAACCCCATTTAGTAGTATGCCAATTTTGATGGAAATGCGCGACCACAATTACTAATATGCAATACCCAATCCCGGTACTGTGGTGAAAAGTGATTTATACTCGCTTTTTATTAAGTTCCTCTCTCACAGCAGTCTATCGACAGACACCTTTTTCTGGGTCACTTTGCGGATTTTGACTTTTCTCTATAGGTGTTTCCTGTTTCCTCAGCAATAGTTGGTCGACATTTTTTCAGCTTTTTTCTTAACTCGTATAGATTTTCCTTTCACTCAACTATAGTCCGTCGACGCGCGAGGCTGGGCGAAATCAAAAACTTTACCGGGCATATCTGCGTTAAAGGCAAATTCTTAAAGGTATAGAGAACCTGATGAAATTAATGTACTACTCACCTTCGATGCTACCTCTCTGGTAGAGATGAAAGCTTTTGAACTGGTAAGCTAAAACAACAATATGACTAATATTTCGAGTAGTCAGGGGGAAAAATCGGCCTAAACGCGGATTAAGTTATTTTTATTCCCCTTTTCAATCAATTCAGAAAACTCCCTGCTTTCCGTTCTGAATGGAAAAGAAATCCCACAACCCTCAATCATGTCTCCAATAGCTTTACACAAAACTGGAATTATGTTTGTCCGTCTTATTGAATTTGGTGAACAACCTTCTCAATTGAAAAGAGTCCTCATTTCTGCAATAATATCAACTCGTGTGTTTCCCGTACGTATTTTTATTGGAGGATATATTTTCTTTCTATCTTAACAGATTGGAAAAGAAGAAAAAAACTTAACTTTATTACTTTTTTCTTCTTCAGAGTTTACAATCGCGGCTTACTTGAGTAGGATTTAACCTCTCTACCTCTCTTTATTGGAACTTTGTCCAAAACGTTCCAACAAGATGAAAACGGTACAACTTCATAAGCTCGGAGTTAAAGACCATGAAGAATGACACTATCCCCAGCGGTGTGGACGTGGTGTGTAGATTTTATCTCTGCACGACATTGACAGTCTGGACTCTACTCTCTAGTTTCTACTCAGGTGCTTGTTTACTTTACGTAAATTGGGTGGACGGTAGAATAAATCAACAGATTTTCTTAGGCCTAGTTTTTCCACCGTGGATTGTCTCATTGAGTTCAGTCTGTTCTGTATGTAAAACAGTAGGTAGGTAGGTACTTTTTACTGTTTGGTAATTCAAACATCTCCAATTCTCCACTTACTCCAATTGTTGCACATTGCATATTCTAATAAATATGAGGCTTTCACACAAATTGAACCAAGTTCGCCATCCCCAGGGGAATCCTCGTTTCATCTCAAGTTCGAGTTGGTAAAACCCATGACGTCTCGGTGTGGACGTGGTGTAGATTTTATCTCTCCACGACATTGACAGTCTGGATTCTACTCTCTACTCTGGTGCTTTTTTATTTTACGTAGATTGGGTGGACGGTAGAATAAATCAACAGATTTTCTTAGGTCTAGTTTTCCCACCGTGGATTGCCTCATTGAGTTCAGTCTGTACGTTTACTGTTTGGTAATTCAAACATCTCCAATTCTCCACTTACTCCCATTGTTGCACATTGCATATTCTAATAAATGTAAGGCTTTCACACAAATTGAATCAAGTTCGCCAGCTAGGGGAATCCTCGTTTCATCTCAAGTTCGAGTTGGTAAAACCCATGACGTCAAACAAACTGTTTGTATTGGACCTCAACCAAAATAATTAGGAAGATGAAAACTCTTTCGTTTGGAATGTAAAGGACCGGAAGCTGTGTTGCCTTTGTCATTTCTAAATCAATTTAGGCATTTTTTCCCCTCAAGAGAGCCCCCCCCCCTCCAGCTCTGACCGCACGAGTGCTCGAACTTTTTCGAGAGAACAAAAATCAATGATTGGAAAATAGCCAAGTTGTGTTTGGAAAATGAACGTAGATTTCTTTTTTATCCTGCCACAGGGGGGGCCCTCCCCCCCCTATGATGGCCCCCCCCCCCCCCACCACCTTTTTTTTCTTTTCCCAACTTCTCCCACATAAATCTCCTAATTGCCAACAAGTACTTGGCTTTCAATAGGGTATCCCATATTCTTCCTGAATGGAAACCCTCCCATTTGCAAGTCTTCCCCCCTGTCTGGAACTCCATTTGGTAGTATGCCAATTTTGATGGAAATGCGCGACCATAATTACTAATATGCAATACCCAATCCCGGTACTGTGGTGAAAAGTGATTTATACTCGCTTTGTATTAAGTTCCTCTCTCTCAGCAGTCTACCGACAGACACCTTTTTCTGGGTCACTTTGCGGATTTTGACTTTTCTTTATAGGTGTTTGCTTTTTCCTCAGCAATAGTTGGTCGAAATTTTTTCAGCTTTTTTCTTTACTCGTACCTATAGGTTTTCCTTTCACTTAACTATAATCCGTCGACGCGCGAGGCTGGGCGAAATCAAAAAGTTTGCCGGGCATATATGCGTTAAAGGCAATTTCTTAAAGGTATTGAGAACCTGATGAAATTGAAATGAATGTACTACTCACCTTCGATGCTACCTCTCTGGTAGAGATCCCCATTTTCTCGTGGTTTTTGAGCTGCACGGGATAGATGATTTGGTAAAAATGGTCGATGTTAGAGATGAGTAGCTGGTTCTGCCGGTACTCATGGAGGAGTCTTTCGAATTCACCTGGAAACAAATAGAGAACCAGATGTTACTTGACAAGAACATAGATGAATAATTAAAAAGTGAGAACCAGTACCTTATTTATACTGCCAACATAGGACTAAAAGAATTTCTTCTCAGAGAGTTCTTTCGGGAGTAACTCTTCACTTAAGCCAATTAAAGGATGAAAAACATATAACACAGAGGTGCATTAAAAAAAAAAAAAAAAAAACCAAAATTGCCATATTATGAACACGATTTCGATGTGATGTGCCTACTTTTTACTATACGTATGTGTGCCATTTTATACTACATAGGTAGACATTTGTTGAACAAAATTCAAGTGAAAAAGAAAGGAAGTACATAGGTACTTAGGCAATATGGGACTTTTTACTATCACAAAGGTTATAGGTTTTCATAAAAAAGGACGTTAGGTAACTACAAGGCGTCCACATCGGAGAACCGACCATCAACCCTCGCCTAGTACCGACCAAGAGAAAATAAACCATGCTAATGAATAGAAGCGTCCTCAATGGAGCCTTGATCATAGTACCGAACTACCGACCATACTATTATTACCAGTAAGTACCTACATATGTTATTATTTATTAAAATAATAATGGAAAATAGTATTTATATCCTCTTGTATCTACTACTAACATTATTGTATAGGTCTATAGGTTATAGGTATTAGGTACCTACTGCTAGCAGTATTGTAAAAGTGGGTACCTTTACCTACTCGTATTAGGTTATATGATGTATATTTGAGTAACTTGCTGAGGGCAAGACATACATAGAGAGTATTACTATAATATTACACAAGTAGTGAGTATACAAGTTCCAGTATGGCTCCCAAACACGCAACCTTTATGTTTTCTAAGAATTGATGGAGTTTTACAATGTTTACAATGGTTTTGTTTATAACTCTTGCCTATTACACAAATGAGCTCTGATCAACTGATCTTAAAATTTGTCGCGACGACCTAAGAACTCAAAGCGAGAAAGCTTTAGATAACAGTTCAGTCGATAATTTAGGACCGGTTTTAGCGTCACCTGTGTTAAGCTACGCCGAGAAAGGCCAATAAATGGATGGGTGACTTAAACATTATAATGGGAAATAAAGGGAGAACGGGCTCTAGTCTTGATTTTAAATCATTACATGAAAGTAAAATCAAATCAAGAATAATAATTAATAATAAACTGAATATTAAACAAATTAGGTAGGTACATATAGGTACTGATTTTCTCTAATCACTACGGGCTAAAAAATTCCCGGAGGGACGGGCCCTGCTTGTTCCTTTTCCCCTCCTCCTTCCTTCTTTTTACATTTCTTCTTTTCTCTCCTGCATGTACGAGTACTTTATTCCTTTTTCTATTTCTCTACCTCTTTCTCCTTCTCTCACCATTTTTCTCTCTCTCGTTCTGCCAAACTCTCTAGTTATTCTTTTCCTCCCCCTTAATTCTCTTCTCTATTTTTTCTCCCCCCCCCCCCTTTCTTTCCCCAAAAGCTTTTTTAAAAAAAAAGAAAAAAAAGAGGTTTGACAGAGGGAACTGTAACTGCTATGGTCTTATCGTCCCGAAATCGAAGAGAAAAGGAAGACAGGAATTTTCTCTATTTGCATACATTTCCTTTTCAATTTGCCTCGTGACTTTATTATACTGACTTCTGCATCAAAGACATCTAGTTTGCTTTGGAAACTTTGATTTTAAGACGAGAACACAGAAAGTTAACATAGTTCTCTTGGCGTAAGTAAATACGATGCTGGTACATAGAGTGAGAAGTACTGCTCCGGGCAAATTAACAGTAATATGCAGGAAACTATGCTCATATACAGGATGTTACATAAGTATTGAAAGACCTACAAGGATATGTTGGAAGCGTAGACGCGCGACTTTTTGTAGCGCATGATAAGAACAGTAAGGAGTAGGAGTAGGAATTTCCTGTCATTATCAGATCCGGTGAGGAGATTATGAAAGAAAAACGATAATTTTGGGGCAATTCAAATCACTTGATCCCAGCAAGGAAAGCAAACGCATTGCCGAATATTGGTCTGTCGGCTACGTTTCGAATACCAAAAGCGACATGCGACATAAAATGCCTTGAAAGAACTTCGAGGATATGTTGGAAGTGTAGACGCGCGACTTTTTGTAGCGCATGATAAGAACAGTAAGGAGTAGGAATTTCCTGTCATTTTCAGATCCGGTGAGGAGATTATGAAAGAAAAACGATAAATTTGGGGCAATTCAAATCGATCGATCCCAGCAAGGAAAGCAAACGCATTGCCGAATATTGGTCTGTCGGCTACGTTTCGAATACCAAAAGCGACATGCGACATAAAATGCCTAATACAGTCAGAGGAAGAAAGATTAAGGTGGAGCAAATTAAATTCTTCATGTTCTCCTTTCACCATTCCTTCTTTCAGCTGTCCAATTAATATGTCTCAGGTTGGATAGAAGAGCGCCTGATGAAGTCCTTGAGGTGGCAACCCTGAAATCCGTTTTAGAATACCCACGCTTTACCGTTGGTTACAAAATGGTTGACAATAAAGCATAAGGATTCTAAAACGGAATATTCAGGTATGTCTGACGAGCTGGAGGGTATAGTTGGATTTGACTGAGCTGATGGCTTTGAACTGCTGATGTGCTGATTTGGCTGGATGGCTGGCTTACTCTAGGTTTCTTGTATACCTAAGTAAGCACTTGTTGGTTTTGATTAGTTGGAGTTGGATGGGCTGGGCTGGAAGGGTTAATTTTGAAGTGGTTAGTAGGTTTGGATTGCTTGATTCAAACTTTGGACAATTTTGACATGGATACCTGGTTTCCTCGTTATTTCCTAATTATTCCTAATTAACACCTAAAATTTGTGTAATAGGTATATCCTTCTTACGCTGCCTATGTGGTCTAATTTACAATGAGAAACTTACATTAAAGTCACATAGTTAATTAGTTATACGAACTTTGCAAACCGTACTAGACGTTAGAACCTATAGGTGTAATCCCGCCCTAAACCCCTGTCAACCACTCAGTTTTCCTTTCTAGCCCGGGGCTAAGCAAAACTTTAGTCAATTGAAAACACACAATCCCAATATGCAAAACTCGAGTCGGAAAAACATAAGGCCTATAGATATAGAAAGGACAGTGAAATCCCCTTGTATAAGCCCTCTAGAGGTTAATTTCCGGCACTTTGGAACAATTAATCAAATTGTCCGAAGCAAGGCAATGTGAGGGGTCTGTAGACCAGGGCCGACCACAGACTTAGCCCCATGGGGCTAAGTCTAACAAAGACTCCCAGCAGCAATTTTTTTACTCGTATCTTATTTTCCTTTTTGAGAGAAAAAAAACTCTTGGCTTCTGGCCCTCTTGAGAAGCCCAGGCTAGCCGGGGAAAAATGAGGCAGGTACCCTGTTCGTAGAACGAGACACTGATGGCCCTGGTACCCCACTTAAGAACGGCCCTGGTAAAATCCATACGCACAATGGGGCGGGGGGAGGATAGTGTTGGAGGGGGGAATTAAGGGCAGGGTCGGGTTCATCAATGTGACAAATGGAGTTGTATGAATCATAAGAGAAAATAAGAGGGAGATGTATGCACGATGCACATGATGGGAAAGTTTATTAATTACTTGACCATCCTATCTCGTACGTAACGTATGAGAAGATCGATCTTCCAGATAACGAAAGTCGGACAACCGCGAACCGTAACGATAAGCAAGTTTTGGTTGCTTCTCAAGATTAAAAGTGCAAAACAATTCCAAGACTTAATCAGATAAGGAAAATGATTTCTGCTAATAATGCTCAAAAGATCAATATGGGAATATTGTGGTTATTTTTATAGCTATGGGAAAGTGCGAAATCTCTCTCCATTAGGGTCAAATAAGCGACTACACTATGGTCAGGCGATATATATCGACATGTTCGCTCAACTGTAGTGTCTAGTGGTAGAAGAAACTTGGACGTTTGACCACCACCCTGTGCAGTCAACAAGAACTTGTCCATGTGTCATCTTTCAACTTCAATTGGCAATTATTATTTATTGCTCTTTACGGGATAGGAACCCGGGGGCCCGGGGGGTACCTGCGCTTCCTATAATGGAAACGAAACTCGATGAATACCATTGGTTAGGACTGACTAGTCCCGAGGGATTGTGCTTTCATACCCAAACCTCTACCCTAGTCTAGTACCGACCAAGAGAAAATAAACCATGCTAATGGATAGAAGCGTTATCAATGGAGCCTTGATAACGGCGGTGAAACACTCATCTTAAAAAAAAAAATGTTGTTACGGAGCTACTCGTATGCAGTTACTGGTTACTGGGTTGCTTCGGTAACACAATTTTCCCGATTTTCATGAAATTTGACAGAAACAAAGGACATTTTACCCAATGTAAGAGACTTTATTGAAATGCCTCCTCCGAAAAAGAGGCACTCCTCAGTCCTATGTTTGTAGTGTAAATAAAATAGGTATTTGTGCTTGTAAATTTTCTCATCAATTTTTTAGGCTCGATCGAATCTTCAGGAATAAGATCTTTTTTTACTTTTTCTATATGAGATCTTCGGTTCACTGACTATACGAGTACCTACAACTATTAAATACGTATTAAATTAAATACAAAAATCTAAGCTTAGAATCTAATCTAACACTTTTAAGCAGTGTCCACATAGTCCACGGCCGTCGATTGACCGTCAACTATATTTGTGTGGACACAGCTTTAGATATCTTGCCTGTATTCAGGGAAACTCTGCTGTATAATTTGGCCCCATGGATCTCATTACTAAAGCAGAGAGTATAGAGCAGGGAGTAGGGCGTAGGCAATTCTCCACATTCATTCACGTCCCAAGATGCCCATGTCGACATTTTAGAAAGCATCAAACGAACGAAACTAAGGGAGTTTGTCTTGCAGAAAACTATGCTCATTTACAGGATGTTACATAAGTCTTGAAAGAACTTCAAGGATATGTTGGAAGCGTAGACGCGCGACTTTTTGTAGCGCATGATAAGAACAGTAAGGAGTAGGAATTTCCTGTCATTATATCAGATCCGGTGAGGAGATTATGAAAGAAAAACGATAATTTTGGGGCAATTCAAATCGATCGATCCCAGCAAGGAAAGCAAACGCATTGGCGAATATTGGTCTGTCCGCTACGTTTCGAATACCAAAAGCGACATGCGACATAAAATGCCTAATACAGTCAGAGGAAGAAAGATTAAGGTGGAGCAAATTAATTTCCGACCCTCGCAGAAAATTAAGAAATAGAAATTGAGCTGAGTATTTTTTCTGCGATGGTCGCCGTTGTGGCCGTGCACTTGGACCTTTGAGCAGGAAAATGTCTGGAACTTGATTCTCCTGTGATATCAATCAATTTTTTGCCCAAATGGTAAAGCCACCAAACCTTCCAGTCAAGTACCTACTACCTTGTACCCAATAGGCCATTATACCCATGATATTTTAGGCATTGTAGTCAAGTACGAGTATACCATGAAAACATTGTAGTTACATTCAAAACCTCTTCATTAATAACGTAATAACTATAAAACAAATTTGCTGCCAATCCCCTTTTTCAAAAATGAGGCTACACATTGTAGCTGAATTCAAAAAAACTAAAAAATATTAAACCTCTATTCTATTTCATAAAATGGTGCTGCATTTTATGCATAATTATTTTAGTACATGTTTCAGCATAATATTATCTCGGCATGTGTATGATTTATACAACAAGTTTGTTGTTGGAAAAAAAGAAGAAGATAGACAAGAGAAGAAAAAAGGCAATCACACCTGATGAACAACAGTTCGCTCCCAGTGAAAATACCGTACCCGGATAATTTTAGAGTAATTCGGGTATTACACGGTTCTTACCCGGGTAATTTTCGGGTATTACCCGGTTATTACGCGAACATTTCGCGTATTACCCGGTTCTTATACCCAAAACATTTCCGGTAGTAAACAGATACTATGAAAGAGGACATGAAAGAGTAATAAAATTAGACCAGCAGGTAACGAGTGTGTCCTGTGTCCTCATCGCCAATGTTGTATGTTTGTAGCTTGACAATCTGGCAGGCTGGTAGATTCACATTCCCAGTTCAACATCCCCCAGTGAAACGAGGAGTGAAAAGCAATAAACATAAAAAAGAGGGAGGGAAATACCCAAATAAATAAATACTTAGGGAGAAAAAATACCAAAATGGAAAAAAATAGGGGGAAATAGGGGGTAAAAATGTTGAGACTTTTCAAACCCGTGCAGGACTAAGGATTGTTTGACCCTTTTGAATAAATATTTGGCCCGGTTCCATCTTGCCTGCGAGGAAATGGTCTGCATAAGTGTAATTTAAATTTTATACCCTGATGTGTGATCTGATAAGGGAGGTACCTGCGCTTCCTATAATGGAAACGAAACTCGATGAATACCATTGGTTAGGACTGACTAGTCCCGAGGGATTGTGCTTTCATTTTTATTTTTATCAACAAGACGAAAGTAAAAGAAGAGAGGAATGAAATAAAAGAAGAGAATCAAAAGAAAAACTTCACCGCTACCCCTAGTTCTTCCTAGGGAAACTTTTCAATAAATGAAAGAAACATGATTGTACAGGGTGACCGAAGTATCTGTGTACATTTATCTACCAGACGACCAGTAGCCTGTTCCACAAATGAATCCGAACCCACTCCTTTCCCATTTTACTCCACGGCCAGAAAATATTGACAGGACGGTACGGCATTCATTTTTGTGCGTGGAGTGAAGAGCCGTTTGTTGTATATTGCTCAAGCCTACGTTCTGTAAACTTCACACTTCGCGAAAGTTATGACGTAAAGAAAAAAACATTTAAAAACCTTATCAATAAATGAAAGAAACATGATTGTACAGGGTGACCGAAGTATCTGTGTACATTCATCTACCAGACGACCAGTAGCCTATTCCACAAATGAATCCGAACGCACTCCTTTCCCATTTTACTCCACAGCCAGAAAATATTGACAGGACGGTACGGCATTCTTTTTTGTGCGTGGAGTGAAGAGCCATTTGTTGTATATTGCTCAAGCCTACGTTCTGTAAACTTCAAATTCGCGAAAGTTATGACGTAAAGAAAAAACATTTATAAACCTTACATAGTCATTAATAGTTGTGACTTTTGAGAAACATGAACCAAATTTTGAGAAACATGAACCAAATTTTGAGAAACATGAACCAAATTTTGAGAAACATGAACCAAATTTTGAGAAACATGAACTGCAAAGTTATGAAGTTACTTTCAGGAACTCAGTCCAGCAGAAACAATTCCATTGCGAAAGTTAGCCCTCGGGAGTCTTGGGACTTTTGATGCACCCTGAAGTTTTGTTCGAAATTGGACAACGGATAAAAGTTAGTCTCAAATTTTGAGAAACATGAACTGAAAAGTTATGAAGTTACTTTCAGGAACTCAGTCCAGCAGAAACAATTCCATTGCGAAAGTTATCCCTCGGGAGTCTTGGGACTTTTGATGCACCCTGAAGTTTTGTTCGAAATTGGACAACGGATAAAAGTTAGTCTCCTAAATTGAACCCTCAATTTTGAGCAGGATAGCAATTTGTGTCGTCTGGTGTATGAGGTACCCACACCTACCTCACAGCTAGACTCAAACAATGGAGCACCGAACTTATATTAAGGAGCGCAGTAGCGCTCCGTCCCGCCAAGTCAAGAAAGTTTGACCGCGCTACTAGAGATTCGGTTGAGAATAAACAGGACACCGCTGGATCAAAAGTTTCACCGCTTTTCCCATTACTTTCTAATGGTTGTTGTTACGGAGCTACTCGAATGCAGTTACTGGTTACTGGGTTGCTTCGGTAACACAATTTTCCCGATTTTCATGAAATTTGACAGAAACAAAGGACATTTTACCCAATATAAGAGACTTTATTGAAATGCCTCCTCCGAAAAAGAGGAACTCCTCAGTCCTATTGTTTGTAGTCTACATAAAATAGGTATTTGTGCTTGTAAATTTTCTCATCAATTTTTTAGGCTCGATCGAATCTTCAGGAATAGGATCTTTTTTACTTTTTCTATAAGAGATCTTCGGTTCACTGACTATACGAGTACCTACAACTATTAAATACAAATTAAATTAAATACAAAAATCTAAGCTTACCCCCGTATGTATGAAATCTAAAGATAAACTTAAGTTTAACTTAAGACAAACAATGTTGCCAATTTCATGTCATTTCTTGAGATAACTGGCTAGATTTCATGAAATTTGGCAAGATTTTCATTTCAAGTTAAACTTAAGTTTATCTTTAGATTTTATACATACGGGGGTTAGAATCTAATCTAACACTTTTAAGCTATGTCCACATAGTCCACGGCCGTCGATTGACTGTCGACTATGTTTGTGTGGACACAGCTTTGGATATCTTGCCTGTATTCAGGGAAACTCTGCTGTATAATTTGGCCCTATGGATCTCATTACTAAAGCAGAGAGTATAGAGCAGAGAGTAGGGCGTGGGCAATTCTCCACATTCATTCACGTCCCAAGATGCCCATGTCGACATTTTAGAAAGCATCAAACGAACGAAACTAAGGGAGTTTGTCTCATGAAAATTGCAACAACTGATATTTTCGTATGTATTTAGGTTTTTTTTATTTCTTTGCAAAAGGAAAACAAAATAAACAGCGAAGAGAGAAAGAGAGAGAGAGAAAGAAAGAGAGAGGATGGAGAAAAAATAAATATATACAGGGTCGGATCTAACCTTGTCCTCTAGAAGTAGTCAGCAGAGCGTGTTATCCCAAAATAGTCACCCATAATGGGACTTTATGGTACCTCCTGTTCTAAGCTGACAGTATAAATAAAGAACTACAAATACGTACTACTAATAATACCTATACATTTATAGCTGACAGTATAAATAAAGCAGTGTATACTCAGTACTCCATACAGTGCAGTACACAGATACACCTCAGCTAAGTCAAAATTGAGGCGGGGAGATCAAGGGGGGGGACGTTGTAAGTTTTCGAGTTAAAAAAATTGAGCACCTATCATTCCACATACTATTATTAACAGTAAATACCTACATATGTTATTATTTATTAAAATAATAATGGAAAATAGTATTTAATATCCTCTTGTATCTACTACTAACCTTATTGTATAGGTCTATAGGTTATAGGTACCTACTGCTAGCAGTATTGTAAAAGTGGGTACCTTTACCTACTCGTAGGTTATATATTTGAGTAACTTGCTGAGGGCAAGACATACATAGATAGTATTACTATAATATTACATAAGTAGTGAGTATAAAAGTTCCAGTATAGCTCCCAAACACGCAACCTTTATGTTTTCTAAGAATTGATGGAGTTTTACAATGTTTACAATGGTTTTGTTTATAACTCTTGCCTATTACTTGATTTACTTGTTGAGTGCTTCAACATTTTTTCCCACGCTTTGGAGATCACTATCGTAGGTAACTACAAGGCGTCCACAACTGAGAACCGACCATCGACACTCGCTTAGTATCGACCCAAGAGAAAATAAACTAACCATGCTAATGAATAGAAGCGTCCTCAATGGAGCCTTGATCAAAGTCCGACCCTCGCAGAAAATTAAGAAATAGAAATTGAACTGAGAGGTCTTTTTACCAGGATCACGAAAATGGTGGTGCAAATTTTATCCAGAGAACCATAAAGCCAAAAAACCAAAAAAACTCGTTTTTTTGGTTTCAACCCTTTCCTTCCACTCTCACCCCTAATTCTTCTTCTTCTTCCCCTTTTTAGCCCGTCCTTCCTTTATTATTACGATAGTAATAAAAAAATGTATAGTGGACGGGCTATTGTATTCGCTTCGGTGTCGTCTGTCTGTCTGTCACTCTGTCTGTGTGTTCCCATAGAAGGACTTATCCAAACCTAATCGACCTATATATCAAATTAAAGCTCTTTTTACCAGGAACACGAAATTGGTGGAGCAAATTTTGCCCAGAAAACCATAAAGCCGAAAAAATGGGTTTTGGGGGATTTTTTTCACATTTTCTCACACAAATGAGCTCTAATCTTGAAATTTGTCGCGACGACCTATGAACTCAAAGCGAGAAAGTTTTAGATAACACTTCAGTCGATAATTTAAGACCGGTTTTAGCGTCACCTGTGTTAAGCTACGCCGAGAAAGGCCAATAAATGGATGGGTGACTTAAACATTATAATGGGAATAAAAGGAGAACGGGCTCTAGTCTTGATTTTAAATCAATACATGAAAGTAAAATCAAATCAAGAATAATAATAAACTGAATATTAAACAAATTAGGTGGGTACATAGGTAATGATTTTCTCTAATCACGATCGAATAAACTACGGGCTAAAAAATTCCCGGAGGGACGGGCCCAGCTTTTTCTATTTCTCTACCTCTTTCTCCTTCTCTCACTATTTTTCTCTCTCTCTCTCGTTCTGCCAAACTCTCTAGTTATTCTTTTTCACCCCCTTCCCCCCCCCCCCCCC
>NW_007379952.1:0-20491 GCF_000475195.1 Diaphorina citri
TAAATCCGTGTTTAAGTGAACAGGTTTGATAGGCGGACAGATTCAATTGTCTGTGATCGCGAGGCCCTTTTGTCATTGTTGTTGGTGGCAAAATGTCAAGTCGGATTTATTCTTTAGGTGAGAATAATGCTAAACTTGGTACTCAGTACTTGATAACTTGATATGACTGGGTATAGGTCAGTATGTGTAGCTACTTAAATTGGTACTCAGTATTACTGAAAGAGTTCCGGTAGTGCAGTATCATCAGAAGCTGCGTTCACAGCCTTTTATGAGTTTCCATTCCAGTCGATATCGATTGCTACCAACGATTAAATAATAGTGCTTAGTGCTTATTTATACTGCCCGCATAGGACTGAAAAGTCCCTTTACTCCAGCAGTAGGCTACTACTATTATTGTGGTCAAATTCTCAAGTGTCCATGGAAGCTTAGAATACAATACATGGATCATTATGTCCATTAACATTCCTTTTGTTCCTCGTCATTGCTGATACTTTGCAATATTCTTCTGTGCTTCAGTTTTTCAGGAGTGAAATGAGGATTTTACCCTACCTGATGCTGGGCTTATCTTTTTATCCAAGATTCAGTTTTTCAGGGGTAAAATGAGGATTTTACCTTGTTTTATTACCTGATGCTGGGCTTATCTTTTTCTCCAAGATTCAGTTTTTCAGGGGTAAAATGAGGATTTTACCTTGTTTTATTAACAGACTTTGTACCTTCTTTATCAAGCGTGCCGGGAGGCGCGCGAACGTCAAGAGTTAGAAGCGTCCCCCAGCCTATAGTAATACGAAACAGAGTTTTGAGTTGAGCTCAATTCTGGATTGAATTTGTATAGCTCAGTCCTAGATTGATCTCAATTCTGATGCGTCCCTCAGCCTATATTAATACGAAACAAAGTTTTGAGTTGAGCTCAATTCTGGATTGAATGTGTATAGCTCAATCCTAGATGGATCTCAATTCTGATTTGGTGAACCCCGCTCTTAATCAGTCCATCTTTGAACTTTCTTTGCTTGTTAACATTACGAACTACTAACCACTTCTTTCTGCTGTCTGTCTAACCTCTTCTCTGCTGTCTATCTTTGCATGCTAACATCTTGTCTGGTTAAGACTAATACTCCGATTGTTCTTTTGAAAAGAATTCGGAGGACAGTCAAGAAGCCTGCAGACTCCGACGAGGAAAGCAGTGATCCTGAGTTCGAGACCTTGGTAAGACGGGAAATTTTGTCTCGAACTAGCACGAGTAGATAGTTTTGATTTTGAATGTATTCCTAAAGTTGTAGTTAGTTTTTATTAGTTTATTTTGCATTTTTTCTACATCTTCTCATGATGTGGTTTTGTTCTCGTAAAAAGTTGTAGAGTTGTATCCCATCATATTTTCTCCTGTTATTATATGTAGTCCTTTTGTTTTTTGTTCATCCATGGGCCAAATTATATATTTTTAACCCAAAGTTTGGCCCATGCCCTTCATTAGATGATAGTTAGTTTAGTCATGTTTTTAGTTTCTGTGATTTGTATTGTAGTTTTAAGTTTTCTGTCCATGTAAGATACCATTTTTTTATCCCGTCATTATCATAAGTATTTAGCTAAATTTTTCCTTTATTTATTTCGCCTCCCCCCCCCCCCCCCCCCAAAAACCAATAAGAAGTGTCACAGCTAACGTGACAATTTTATCAAAAGTTTGAAATTTTTGACGCTCGCGCACTTCCTGGTACAATCAATGGGTAAGAAATTGTATGAACGCCGTGAAACTCATTTGAGTATGCAATCTGCAACGCAAAAAACGTTGTATTGAATGTATGTAGGTAGTGAGTTTGAACTTTTAACTTGAGGATTCTTATTTTGGTTTTTCTGTTATTTGTTTCACTGCAACAATTCTTGAACGGAACCTTTTGTCAGATTTTCATGACATTTCGGGAAAATATTTAACTCGTCAGCTACAGATGACTGAATAAAGTAGGCATATTTCAAGTCATTTTCCAATAAGGCGGTATTTTCTTGTCTTGCCTTGATCCCTTGTGGTCCGCGTCCATTTTTGTTTGGGACTATTGCACTGTTCTTGGGTAGGTAGTACTCAAATGCCTAGGTAGATAGTTAAAATTTGCCAAAATGACACAGAAGGGTTAACACATGGAAAAGATTCCGGAGTTGATTTCGTCCAAATCTTCTGGTTCCGTTGTGTGGCGTAGCTTATCAACAGCAACAGCTGAAATAACAAGAACATGGAAAAACCCAAATGACAATAATTATTATTGCTGCGACAATCTATAAATGGCTGTCGCGTTTTTTACTTTCCTTATACTATAAGAAGGAAAGTAATGTAATCGGGTCAAATCTTTAGTTCGGGTCAGTTTTTAGTGCCAAAACACGTTTTGAGGTCAATCAAGCAGATCAAGCTTAAATACAAAGTTTCAGCCATTGGTCCGTGTGTCTGTCCTTCTGTCCATCTGTCTTTCTGTCTGTAAACAAAATATCTCGAGAACGGTAAGAGCTTGGCATGCAGCTGTCAAATGTGACAAGGATGCGACTAGAAACTTTTGGTTAAGATCGGTGCAACGCTTGGCGGCATTTCGGCCGCTTTTTGGCGATTTTCGGTGTAATTCAATAATATCTCGGGAACGATATGAGCTAGAGACTTGAAAGTTGGTATGTAGTCCACAAATGTGACAAGGATGCAACACAACTTTTGGTTAAGATAGGTGCTGCAGTTGGCGGTATTTTATCGCTTTTTGGCGGTTTTCAGCGATACTGACTAAACGTTAGAAATATTGTAAAGGTTACTATAGAACAACACCCAAATAAGCATCATTCAATAGGATAAAGAAAGTTGTGTGATGTTCACACCAGATTTTTACACAAGGAATAGCTAATAATTACCTAAAATACATAAAAGCAGTAAGCTCTATTATTTCTTAGGTTCAATCCCGCGAAATCACTCAATCTATCGAAATAAGCGACAGCAACCCCGAGAATTTAATGACTTTTTCATGCATTTTGAATTAAATTACTTTTGGGGATGGTGCTTGTGGTATTAAGTAGGTACCAGGTATCCTAATTTCAAAGTTTTCAACACAATATACCTAGCTTAGTACATGATTCTTACACTCGTATTTATGAACAAGAATGATCGTTCTTAGATCAGTCTCAAGTCAAAATTGACCAATCAAATGCCTTGAGACTATGCTTAGCACGAACTTAAGAGCCAGCATTTTGTTCATAAATATGCAAATAGACCGCAGGTCCTACTTATACATAGGGTTGAAAAACAAACCGAGAAAAAGCCAGCCTAGTTAGCTTGGGAAGTAGAGCGCCTGTCTTGTTAGGGCTAGCTCGCGGATTGATGGCACATTAGAGTCCAGTGGTAACGGTCTTGCTTGCCATCCAGAAGGTCCCGGATTCGATTCCCACCCTGCATACTAAAAGCACTCAAATTTCGCCATTATAGGCCTATTTTAACAAGTTACTTTCTGATCTTGTGTTGACCCAGCACCCAGTGTGTTTTTTGGACGTTATGAAATAAATTCAAAGACGGTTAAGAAACTCGCCCTAAAAATAAAATAATATAATCGATTTTAATAGAGATTAGAGACCCATTTTTATTATGAATGTAGGTACTTCTAATGTTATTATTACATTAGATTTGAATGTAATGCAGTGATTAGAGTACCGAATGCAGTTGCACAGGAAAGTGTGTCCATTTCCTGTGCAATTCAGTTGCATCTAATGCACATCATGTGCATGTACACACAAATACTAAGTACTTACAGTACATGTATAATTGTACATGTTTAATTGTTTTGAATTTTAAATAGAAATAAAGAAAAGTACATGTGTACATTTTTTATTGAATTCATCGAAATAAAGAAATGTACCTACAATTGTATGTACATGTTTTATTTTTTATTCAATTTATAGAAGTAAAGACATGTACATGTGAACACAGAACAGATAATAATGTCGCTTCACATGTACACCTACTTGTTTAAAATTTGTTGGAAATAAAGACATTTTTATCGAAATTTATTACATAATTATGTATATTATATGTCATACATGTGTATTGTGTATGTAGATTGTACACATTAGATAGATATGTACATGTGGCTAGTAGAAATCGAAGGAAAATCAATTTATGGATAGTATGGATACTAAGAATCTAAAGATTATAATGATATTATCAATGGATGCAAAAGAATCTAAAGATTATAATGATATTATCAATGGATGCTAAAGAATCTAAAGATTATGTATTATATACTATCAATGAAGAGAATGGGTAATACCAAGAGTTGTTAGAGTCTCGTGTTGACATTGTGCCAAAAAATGTTGATAGTAAAAAGAAAAAAGAAAAAAAAAAGCGTACGTGTGTACATGTTAGACTGAATCACAGGTATTCCCATTTCCCAATCTTTATGAAGCTTGTATAGTAAATACGTATGTTCAAGAAAAGCAACCTCCGTGGCCGAGTGGGTATCACACGAGGTTTGCACACCGGAGGCCCCAGGTTCGATTCTTCACGTTCAAGTGTTTGTAAACCTCTTAGAAGCCTCAGAGACTTGTTTGGCCATAAACTCTAAGAATGCTCAAAGGGTAACAAAAAATTGAACATGAAATGTTACGAGTATATCTTTTAGTTTGTGTAGTCCGCGATGAATTTGTTGGTCCGATTTTGACGAAACTGGGTAAACACTTCAAAGCACAAGAAGAAATATTTTCTGTTAGTATTTTTAGGCCATATTAATGCGTTCACTTTGTTTTATTTTCGCAGGTGATGATGGAAAGATTGGAGGAGTCTAAGAACATGGAGGCTGCAGAGAGAGCTAAGCTAGAGGAAGAAATCCAGGCTAAACAAGAAGAGGTGCAACGTATTCAGAGTGAAGTTAACTCCAAGGATGAGGAAACTAAAAGACTTCAAGTAAGTTATTCCGAGACAATTATGATAGCCCACCTACCTCTGTGCTCGAATAGCTAAAAGTGGGGTTTACCAAATCAGAATAGAACAGTTGCGCTTACTTGGGTGATGTTTCAAAGTTAAAAAGCTGGGAAATGAGGGATTCCGGAACTTTTCTTTTTCTTCCACGACTTCTAGATCCCGAGATAAATCGATTTAAAAAATTCCGGTAAATCTTGAACTCTGACGTCACGGCATACGCTCCCGTACGCGATGACGTCACATCAAATGTTCCAAGCAAAGCTCCCTCGCAGGCAACACATTAATCTGTCAAAATAAATGTCCTTTGGGTTGTGTAAGATATCTACTAAGTGCTAAGATACCTTGTTTATTATCATTACTATGTATTCGACCTTAATCATGTACCTGTTTTCAGAAAGTTTTTCGTGAAAATTTACATCTTGTAGTCTGATGATGCCGTGATGTGAAACTGGTCCGACCAAAATTAAAAAGAAAATATTTACCATCCCTACACAGTTAATCATTTATATGTGTCTGTATCATTTACATGTTTCTGTATTCGTCTTAAACAAGTGATATGTATTTAGCTGTGTCAACACATAGTCGACCTTGTCGATCGCCTACACTGCCTTGACAACATAGATGTTCTGCTCTTCACTCAATTGTCAATAACCTACATTTAATTTTCTATTTATCTCAACAGGAGGAAGTGGAGAAGGCTCGTAACGCCCGTAAGAAGCAGGACGAGATGAATGCCGCTCTGCTCGTGGCCACATCCACACCACAAAATCACATCCATAGTATTCATCATAGGTATAACTTACATTTGTTTCTGTATTTATCTCAACAGGAGGAAGTGGAAAATGCTCGTAACGCCCGTAAGAAGCAGGACGAGATGAATGCTGCCCTGCTCATGGCCACATCCACACCACAACACCATCACGTGGAGGAGAATGAGCATGACGAGAATGACGATAACATGCTCAATGGACATGTGTCGCGCGATCTGGACACGGACGATAACATTGTGGACCCGGTAGAGGAGAGACGGACCCTGGCTGAACGTAATGAGAGATTGCAGGACCAGCTGAAGGTAATGTAGCGAACCTCTACTACTTGGGTGATTTTCTTTCTTTTCCGTCGTCAGCTCCCATGGCGTAGTGGTCACTGCGCTCGCCTTGCACGCGGGAGACCCGGGTTCGATTCCCGGCGGTGTCAAGAAATTTGTATCATCCAAATGACTGATTCCGTGACTGGCTGTTGCGGGGCCCACTCAGCCTCGTGAGGAAAATGAGTAGCTATGACATATAAATGCGCATAGCGACCGGTGCCAGCATGGTAGGTAAGCTTTGGATTTTAGGATTATTGAGATACAATGCTACAGTGAGCACCCAAGTTGTGACATATTAACACAAAGAAACTACATTTCATTATTCTCAACACTTATATTCGTCCCCTTCTTCTCGACACTAATATTCGTCCCCTTTCCTTCTCGACCCAAATAGTCGTCCCTTCCTTCTCGACACTAATATTCGTCCCCTTCCCTTCTCGATACTAATATTCGTCCCCTTTCTTCTCTACACAGATGTTTGGATTTTAGGATTATTGAGATACAATGCTACAGTGAGCACCCAAGTTGTGACATAATAACACAAAGAAACTACATTTCATTATTCTCAAGACTTATATTCGTCCCCTTCTTCTCAACACTAATATTCGTCCCCTTTCCTTCTCGACACTAATATTCGTCCATTCCTTCTCGACACTAATATTCGTCCCCTTCTTCTCGACACTAATATTCGTCCCCTTCTTCTGTCCACTAATATTCGTCCCCCTTTCCTTCTCGACACAAATCGTCGTCCCTTCCTTCTCAACACTAATATTCGTCCCCTTCTTCTCGACACAAATAGTCGTCCCTTCCTTCTCGACACTAATATTCGTCCCCTTCTTCTCGACACTAATAGTCGTCCCCTTTCCTTCTCGACACTAATATTCGTCCCCTTTCCTTCTCGACACTAATATTTCCCCTTCTTATTTTTTATTCTAATGCCTGTTTCTAAATTCCAAATGATCCATATTCTCCTAAAGAACTTTTTGAACATCTGTGCCTTGGTCTACATATATGTACACATAGATATAAATAATGAAAAGTTTGTAAAACTTATTGTAAGGTTTTTTATTTTTGGCCTTTTTTGTAAGGACCTTAACATTATTAAACTATTATTCTTAATTCATTATGTATTGTTGCATTATTTTCCTTCGCATAATACCTTTTCACCTGAGTACATTAATAGGTTTCACCAATGCCCTGCCCAGCAATGATATTGTAAATAAATACTGGGACGCTCGTAGGAAAATGACGTAATACTCGATTTCTTTGCATTATTAAACAACCAATAAATTAATGGGAGATTATATTTTACAGTTGCACTTTTTGTTTTTGAATGTTCTGATTATTTCTTATTTTTCCAATTATTCCATATTGTTCTCAGTGGAACGCATACAGCATCGTCGTATGGATGTCTTGTCTGGTTTACCCATACCCACATCTTTGTTTCCATTACACATTTTACCCATATTCTTGTTTGCTGGCATTCCATTATCCAAGGTATTCTTTTTTGCCGGCTTTCCATTATCCAAGGTATTCTTTTTTGCTGGCTTTCCATTATCCAATGTATTTTTGTTTGCTGGCATTCCATTAAGCAAGGTATTTTTGTTTGCTGGCATTCCATGAAGCATGGTATTTTTGTTTGCTGGCATTCCATTAAGCATGGTATTTTTGTTTGCTGGCATTCCATTAAGCATGGTATTTTTATTTGCTGGCATGCCATTGCCAGTATTATTCTTGTTTTCTTGCTTTCCATTGAAAATTTTACCTATATTCTTGTTTGCTGGTATTCCATTAAACAGTTTACCCATATTCTTATTTCCTTCTTTCACTTCTCCCTGAATCAGTGGACTAGCTCTATCCAACAGATCCTCATCACTTAACGTTATTCTACTACTATCAAACGTTATTCTACTACTGTCAAACGTTATTCTACTACTGTCAGGTTTCAGACAACTCTTTAGAGGTTTGTTTTCGTCGCACTGTTCATTTGTAGGGGTTTGTTTAGGATTGTTGGGTTTGGGAGGACGTTTGACAATAGATACGTTACATCGGCGTATGTTTTCTTTATTATCTCTGTTGTCTTTGCCGTCGTTCTGTTTGTTTGATCTGTCTTGTGTGATTTCACATCTTCGCACAAATTGGTCTTTCATGTCTTCTTTACATTCGTTATTCTCTTTGTTTGGTCTATCTTGTGCAATGTCGCATCTACGTACAACATATTGGTCTTCATTGTCTTCTTTACACTCGTTACTCTGCTTGTTCGTTCTCTCTGGTACAACATAATCCTCCTTATCGTCTTCTTTACATTCTTTATTCTGTTGGTTCGTTCTATCTGGTACTATTTCACATCTTCGCACTTCAATGTGTTCCTTGTTATCTTCTCTACACTCGTTATTTTGTTTCCGAGTTCTTCTATCCGGGGCAGTGTCACATCTCCGTTCTGGTTTAGGACAAGGCGTCCATTCCCTCATCATCACTCTTAATGGAGTTCTAGGTCGTAATATCAGTGGTAGAGAGCAGGAGGATGCTGTTCTCATACACCCTATAGATGGTCTTCTACTGCGGGACATTCTGCCTGGACTCGTTTTCCTAATGCCCACTATTTGCTCACTGAGATCCTTCACTGATTTCTCATAGTCTTCATATTGATGTTTGACTGCCTCATAATGATGACGTATGGTATGTAGAGACCGTTGTCTTGCATCTATCGTGCAGATATTCATATTGATTTTATCTTTCAGACAGGCGTTCTCAGTTTCCAACATTTCTACTTTCTGTTGTTCACACTCTATCTCATCCATGAGTTGTTTGTTCTTAGCTTTCTCATTGTCTAGACTTGCCTGTGCTTGTTGCACGTAGTGCCTGAGAGGTAGGATCTGATCTGATAAGCTATTAGCTAGTCTCTCCTCTTGTTTGAGACGATGGGTGGTGTCGTACACTTTCATCACTGCCTGATCCAGTTCTTCTTGACACTCTTCCAGTAATTCCTTCAGTGTTGCTCGCTTGTTATTTAATAATTTCCTTGTTATATCCCAATCGGTGTGTACACTGGTACAGTTCAGCACGCGTGTTTCTAGCTGATGGATCGCGACATCTTTTTCTTGCAGACATGCTTCTAATGCATCACCCTTCTCCTGTAGCTGAGTAATCTCCATTCCTGAGGATACTAACTCGAACTCTAACTTTTCAATACAACTCTTCAACCCTTCCACGTCTCTCTTAAGTTTCTGGATCTTCATGATTTCCTCATCCTTGTCAATCATTTCATTCTCTAGTAAACAATTCTTGAACTTGAGTTGATCTGCTAGGTTCCTTGTTTCCAGGAGTTCACTACCGAGTCTTTTATGAATGCATTTGAATTCATCCAGTTCAGATTTGAGAGTTTCTAGTTCTTCACAGAGACGTTGATTCTCACAGAATGCCCGATTCTTTTCTGATTTCAACAAATCAACGGCTTCGTACATCTCTCCTAGGGGACAGTCCATGTTTGGGTTTTTGTTGTGTTTTGTGTGAGGATAATTGGAATTACATTTAATAGTTTAATAGTTGTGTTTTTGATGTTGGGATTTTATATTGAAATTTAGGTTCTGAGTTTTGTAATGACCATCATAAGGAAATATTTGTGGCTCTGGTTGACACTAATAGTCGTCCCCTTTCCTTCTCGACACTAATATTCGTCCCCTTTCCTTCTCGACACTAATATTCGTCCCCTTTCTTCTCTACACAGATGCTGAAGGAGGACCTGGCCGGTACTCGGGACGAAACCAAGGAGACGGCCATGGACAAGATTCATCGCGAGAACGTGAAGCAAGGCCGTGATAAATACAAAACCCTGCGTGAAATCCGTAAGGGCAACACTAAGCGACGTGTAGACCAGTTCGAGAACATGTAAACCCCGTCCCGAGCACGCTTGGAGAGCCCGAACCCAACAGCGTTTGAGTTGATACAAACAAAATGGCCGCAAATGAAGAAAAAAGTAGAAAAAGAACATGTTGTTATTTTGTGTAAAAAATGAAAAAAGAAAGAATGAAGAAAAGTGTAAAGTGAGAAAAATGGCTGCATAAACAGTAGAAAAAGGAAACAAAAGAGCGTAAAATGAGTTTAAGAAAAGATTTTGTTGTTATTTTGCATGTGAAATGAGAATTGAGAACTTGAATGAGACAGTTGAGCTGTTAAAAACCAAATGGCCGGAAAAATATAAAATGGCGACGATTTTTGTGTTGTTTTTTGTTGTTGTAATTCCAAGTAAAATCTTCTTCTACACATGAACATTTTGTGGTTTGTGTGTAGAATGAGTTTTTCAAGAGAAGCCCTTGTTGTTTTGTAAAAAGACAATATCAAGAAAAGGCCCTGATGTTATTTTGTATGTAAAAAGATTATTTGAAGGAAAGACCCTGATTTAAATGTTCAGATGAAAGAATAAATAGTATATTTTAAATTGTTAACTTCTTTTATAACTTGTAAACTGGGCTTATTATTGTTAATGTAACCAAGTCTTACCGTATTGTTAAATATACAAGTTATAAAGTAGGTAGGTATTTAGGTATTTAATGATTTTTTTTTTTTTTTTTTTTTTTTTTTTTTTTTTTAAGCTTTAAAAAAAAGTTTTTAATGTTTTTTTTTTTTTTTTTTTTTTTTTTTCTTGATTCTAAGCATTAAATAAATACAGGAACAAAATTATACTGCAAGTGTCCTTTACCTTTTTTTCTGACACCTAATGTCAATTTTTGTTTAATACGATCATGGGATAGGTGACGTAAGGTTAGGTGGCCGAGTGTGTCCTAGTCATTTGACTCCTAATGTTCCTTCCTATCTCTCTGATCGACTAAATGAAAATTTGTCCAACGGCATTTGTGTCTTTATATATTTTTCTAGACTTTTTTCTATTAGGTATTATTATTATTTTAGTTATTTATTTATATTTGTGGTATTCTTTTTGTGTACAGTACTATTTAAAAGTATTTAATTATTTAATAATATCTTAACTAATTATAAAAACCCTGATACGAAACGATAGATTTATAATGTAGCATCTTTGTACCTCTATTGTGTACAAGACTCCATGGTATATTTTGCCAAATTAATTTCGAGGGTGACTACTAACTACCGGGTCGTCCCAAATAAAACAAATTATATGAGCCAACTATTATTTTTTATATAATAATTTTAAAAAAATGGGTGGTTTGTACATACCTAAATAAAATATAAAATGTTGCATTTTCCGATCATTTGCCCCTGATAACCATAACAAATTTACCGTAATCGTTAGAAAAGTCCGAAATCGAAGTATTTTTCCGAAACAGGCAAAAAATCGGACCGAAAACTGAACTTTTTTACACTTTATTATAGTATTTTTCGTGTATTTATTAGGACAGTAAAAACCCATACCAAATGTGTATTATTTTGTATACGTGAGGCATGCGAAGCATTTCATAGGTTCAGCCACCATAAAACATACCAGTATTATTATGCTTATACTATTTATACAATATTGCTCTTATTTTGTGCCTTGTATCTTGTCCATTTTTCCCCCAATTTTTTTGAAGCCACTTTCACACGGGCAACGTTAGAAGCTCATTTTGGGTTTCAATTTTTCCGCTTGTGTGAAAGGGGTTTAAATTGGAACAATGGTAGAATTATGTGTCTCCTTTATGACCTATAAACTACATATTTATATGAAGAAAAGTCCACCTTGAATTATTCTTGTATTATAGTTATTTAATTTTTATTACAATAATATATTCTGTATTACCTTCTATTTTATTTTATTTTTATTTTCGAAATATGATTTTATTGTATTATTCTTTTCCTTTTATTTAATTATTATTTTAGCATTTAATTATTAATGTCTTGTTATTAAAATTTATAAGGGGTATATTAACCTGTTTGGCTTCCGGTGGTCGATGTTTCGATTCCCGAGGGTGTTAATTTTTTTTTTTTTTTTTTTTTTTTGAAAAATTTTCCATAAGCGCTAGGTCCCTGGTTCGATTCCCACCCGGAGGCGGATTTTATCCTGAACAGATAATTTTCGTTCTCGGAAATGCTGGATTTCTCCTATCCTGTCTTCCTTCTCTCTTCACTTTCGGGACAATAGGACCTTAGCAGTTACAGTTCCCGTATAAAACCTCTTCAATAAAATGGATCACTCAAGTTAACCAACGTTGCATGTAGATGGTATGTGGATGGATGACCATCAAGGCAATCAAAGTTCCCCTTCAATCGGGGATTTTTTCCACCAAGTACATCGCTTGATTGTATGCCCTAATTACCACTAACTAAGCATAAGTAGGTTCATACATAGATTGTAATAATTGTTGTCTGTACGTACATAGCGTGATATCGCTATTATATGACGCCAGCCTAACTCTGGGCATTTGTAATGACCCTAATTTCAGTAGGATTCAGGATTGAAAATTTGAAAAGGAAAATCTCTACAAATTGTTCTAAGGATGATTCGAACAGAAGAAGAAGAAGGAAATCTATACAAATTGTTCTTAAGGATGAAATTCGAGGAGAAAAAAATGTTTCTCTTTACAAATTGTCGAAGATAATTTCCTAAGTAAAAATCTTCGACCCCAACGGTAATTGAACCCAGGACCTCCAGAGTGCAAACCTAGTGCCTAATCTATTCTAGTTCTCTGTTCTATCCATCTGGTACTCTATTCTACCACCTTTACCCATGTAGGAAGCTAAGAACCTCAAGTTTTTACTGGCTGGTCGCTATTTTCTATTAGGTAGTAAATTCCTACGTCAAATATTTGGGCAATACGTGACGGTGCATATTAAGTTCCTCATTTTGACTTTGTACCTTCCAGTCTTTATTGTGTTCCGAAAACAGACCTATGTTTGCAACATAATGCGTTAACCCTTGCTAGGATCAGGTGGGTATCGGTGAAACACAATAATCTTCATGTCGTGGCAGTGCTGTAGCAAATCCACAAGTTCGTTGAAATTTCAATTAACTTCTCAATTTTTAAATAAAACGCATCAAACTGCGCCCACGTACACAGCTAAAAAAACGTCCCCAACTGCTGCTACAGAGCTTTGACTAAAGCGCAAAGAAAAGAAGAAGCGCCAGCCTAGTTAGCTTAGTAAGCTTAGTTGGTAGTGCGTCTGCCTTGTAAGCGCTAGGCCGCGGGTTCGATTCCCGCCCGGGGCGTATTTTATCCTGATGGGATAATGTTCGTTCTCGGAACGGCTGGCTTTTTCCTATCCTGTCTTCCTTCTCTCTTCGATTTCGGGACGATAAGACCATAGCAGTTACAGTTCCCTCTGTCAAACCTCTTAAATAAATAAAAATCTTCGACCCCAACGGTAATTGAACCCAGGACCTCCAGAGTGCAAACCTAGTGCCTAATCTATTCTAGTTCTCTGTTCTATCCATCTGGTACTCTATTCTACCACCTTTACCCATGTAGGAAGCTAAGAACCTCAAGTTTTTACTGGCTGGTCGCTATTTTCTATTAGGTAGTAAATTCCTACGTCAAATATTTGGGCAACACGTGACGGTGCATATTAAGTTCCTCATTTTGACTTTGTACCTTCCAGTCTTTATTGTGTTCCGAAAACAGAACCATGTTTGCAACATAATGCGTTAACCCTTGCTAGGACCAGGGGGATATCGGTGAAACACAATAATCTTCATGTCGTGGCAGTGCTGTAGCAAATCCACAAGTTCGTTGAAATTTCAATCAACTTCTCTATTCTCAATTTTTAAATAAAACGCATCAAACTGTGCCCACGTACACAGCTAAAAAACGTCCCCAACTGCTGCTACAGAGCTTTGACTAAAGCGCAAAGAAAAGAAGAAGCTATTGCGCCGAAGGCAACAATTATTGTCACGAAGAGAGAAGGGGGACAGGACAGGAGGAAGCCAGTCGTCATTCCGGGAAAAAACCTTAGCTTTTGAGGATAAAGTTTCCCCAGGCGCGGGAATTAAACCCGCAACCTAACAGCGCCTACAAGGCAGAAGTGCTAAACAGCCAGCCTAGTAAGCTTAGTTGGTAGTGCGTCTGCCTTATAAACGCTAGGCCGCGGGTTCGATTCCCGCCCGGGGCGGATTTTATCCTGATGGGATAATGTTCGTTCTCGGAACGGCTGGCTTTCTCCTATCCTGTCTTCCTTCTCTCTCCGATTTCGGGACGATAAGACCCTAGAGTTATTCCGGGAAAAACCTTAGCTTTTGGGGATAAAGTTTCCCCAGGCGCGGCTATTGAATCCGCAACCTAACAGCGCTTACAAGGCAGAAGTGCTAAACTAGGCTGGCAAGAAATTTCTCTTAAAATATCAAAATTTCAACTATAGGACTGTCGACTTTTTCCTTTCTTTTCGGTATTCCGAATTAAAAAGAGATCTCGAACATTGTCAACCAAACAGTAATGGGTTAACTTTTACAGTGCTAAACTAGGCTGGCAAGAAATTTCTCTTAAAATTTCAACTCTAGGATTGTCGACTTTTTCCTTTCTTTTCGGTATTCCGAATTAAAAAGAGATCTCGAACATTGTCAACCAAACAGTAATGGGTTAACTTTTACAGTCAATACGGAGTTGTGTTGATTTTGTCATGTTCGATATTTTGTAATCAATAAAGTTTAGCCGAAAACCGATCCGAATCTTTTTGTACAAGTTGCATTATTTTTCTCACGTTTTCAAATTCAATAGGTTTGGGATAGGGCCTAGTTTATGATGTAGATCTCTCTATGTATACCTAGGTTTCGAAAAAATGTAGGTATGTAAATTTTGAATTCCTTGAAACTCGTAGAATGTTAGTCACGAATATGTATTACCTACTTTTCTATCTACGTATCTATAACATCTATCTAGTATTTACCACGAATTTTCCAATGCTTCTTTTTCCCAGTGAGACTTTGAAATATTCTACTTAGGTACATACATAATATCTGTATTCTGAATCTACCTAGGCTCTTCGGTCAAATCCTTACCTCGGTCGGGATTAAAAATCACGCCCTCCTGATTATCACCACACCACAGAGGCAGTGCCTGGCAGCCCTGACTAGCTGACTACTAATAGGAAATGTAGGAATACATTACTTTCTTTAATATAGGATAAGGAAAGTAAATTTCGATGTTTGATTTTCGGCGAATTTATAAAATATATTATATTAAATGTACCTATCTACCTACTTATCTAATAGTGAACAATTTATGCAGACCTGCATCTCACTCTTATTCTTCAGAAAATTCGATTGGATAATTTTCGAAAGAATTGTCTTTTGTTAGCAATCAGTGATTTATTGGAAAACGATATACTCCCACGATTTGTTCAATTCTTTATAAACTGCCTTTTCAATTCATCAGTTCTTTGTGATTTCTAAACTGGTCTATGTAGGTAGGTATGGTATTTATCCATGGATTTTGTGAAAAGTACCGCTTCTATTGACACGAAAAATTTCAAGACATGACCAAACGTATTTTTGGTCAATTAGAATAGAAATTCCAATATTTTGGAATCACTTTCTTACCTATCTTTAGTGGAGATGGCAAGTGTCCTAAGTCCTTGTACTTTGTAATCGTGCCTATTATGTTCTGTATTTTAGTCTAATCTAATCGCTTCATATGGATTTTGTGAAAAGTACCGCTTCTATTGACACGAAAATTTTCAAGACATGACCAAACGTATTTTTGGTCAATTAGAAATTCCAATACCTATTTTGGAATCACTTTCTTACCTATCTTTAGTGGAGATGACAATTTCTGTTCTTTTTAGTGGAGATGGCAAGTGTCCTAAGTCCTTGTACTTTGTAATCGTGCCTATTATGTTCTGTATTTTAGTCTAATCTAATCGCTTCATGTGTCGTAGCATGCCCATCCCGTAGTATGCCTCTCATCAGATGGACGAGAAGAGACACAATACTTCTCACTCTGTTGAAGTCTCTGTGCTTGGAATACGGTTTGCACTCAGCCCCATGAGGACAGAATGAGAAATGACAAGTTGAGATCCCAACAAAAAGGCGAGGCATAAAAGCTTCATTTGATCTTGTCAGCAAAAAGACCCACTTCTGTGGTCGAATGGCTGGGAGTACTGACTCTCAATCCAGAGGAGCTAGGTTCGAGTCCGAGCTAGGATGGAGATTTTCTGATCAAATGGATGATTCCCTTGTTACAGGTTCCTATATGGAACTTCTTCTTACGTGTTAAAACAATATTTCAATGGTGGAGATATGACAAATATTGTTTAATTATTATATTTATTTATTTTTGAGAGCCTGTTTGACCAGTGGATTATGGTTTGAATTTAAAATAAAGTCTCCGTTGCAATCCACCAGTCCAGCAGTGATTCATTTTAAATTAAACCCTAATAAATGTCGGTTTCTCCCCTCAGAGTCATGGACCAACACAAGATGTCCCCGTCAGAATGGGAGTCCTCCATCACCACATGGTGGAAAGAACACAAGGGTATGCTCCGTGAAGATGCCATGATGGAGTACCTCAAGATAGCCCAAGATCTGGAGATGTATGGCGTCAACTATTTCGAAATCAAGAACAAGAAGGGAACTGAGTTGTGGCTGGGAGTGGATGCCCTCGGTCTGAACATCTATGAGAAGGAAGACAAGTGAGTAGACCCGAGGTTGTGGGTTCGATCCCTGAAACGTACATTCCCCTTCAACCAATTTCAATTTAAACACATTTATATTCAACTCCGTATGATATGAGGATAAAGAAAGGTACGGAAATTTTTGTGTTTGCTTGGATCATGAAATCATGTACGATAATATCATAGATGATTTTATGTCGTATCGTAAGCACGTAGGCTGGAAAACATTATTCAAATGGAGCTCAAAACAAATAAAGTGGAAGTTTTTTTTTTTTTTTTTTTTTTTTTTTTTTTTTTTTTTTTTGGCAATGGCCTCAAAAACCTTTGGTTTGGTAACCACTGCGTTGTATTTTTGTAATCTCCGCTTTTGCTTTGCAATAACTCAGTGGATACCTCCCTATGAACTCAGTTTTAGATACTTACCTATGTGGATAGGTATGTATATAGGTATATACCTATTATATTACCTATCTAGATATTGTACTTATTGCAATATTGTAGAAGTTATTATTTTACTGCACAAATCACAGTGTAGTCATTATTGAAATCAGTGCTGTAGGTATGCTAAGGGAGGGGGATACAAAGCATGATCCTCATTACTTGCTGTTCGATAGATTACTCCTGTTAATAAAAGTAATTTAACAAAAATGTTCAGCTTTATTTTTATCAGTCTAACTTATGTTGAGCCTCATTTTTACTTTTTGAGCCTTATTTTTGATTTTTTACCTCTTTAACTAATGTTAAGTCTTATTTTTACCAGTTTAACTAATGTTTCCCATTGTTTCTGTCTCCTGCTCTAGGTTATGAGTCAAGATGTGAAAAAAGAGAATCCCCTGCAGTTTAAATTCCGCGCCAAATTCTATCCAGAAGATGTTGTAGAGGAGATCATTCAGGACATCACACTCCGTCTGTTCTACCTTCAAGTAAGTAGAAGCGCTGGGTCGCGGGTTCGATTCCCGCCCGGGCCGAACTGTTTGTTTTGGTTAGATCTTGTGACCAATTTTTGATGTACTTTAAGTGGGCCGATTGACTGAAACTTGGTACAGTTAGGTATTGACTGAAACTTGGTCTTTCTCGGAGAAACTGATTTTTATCCTGTCTTTTCCCTTTGATTAAGGGGACGATAAAATCGCCGGTGTTACAATTCCCTCTATCAAAAAGAAGAAAAGAATCCACAATTCCGAGGAGCAAGCGCTCCTTGTTTACAAATTTCGCAGTATTCCTTTGTATTTAAGGAGTGTGCTTGAAATTTACAATTAACCGGATCCTCACATATTCTAATTAGCTCCTAAAGTAAGGTGGTAAGGTAAGGTTAGGTACATGGATTACGGAAAACAAGGCGAATTTCTACTCGTAATGTAAGCACTTGTGGCATCGACTGTATCTAATACAGAGCACAGGCAACAGAGATAAGATAAGATAGACACCGGGTGTGTCAACTCAGTGACAAATTAGATACCTACCACTCTTACTTAGGTTAAAAAACAAACTGAGAAAAAGCTAGTCCCTAGTTAGCTTGGAAGTTAGAGCGTCTGCCTTGTAAACACTAGCACTCGTATTTATGAACAAGAATGATCGTTCTTAGATCAGTCTCAAGTCAAAATTGACCAATCAAATGCCTTGAGACTATGCTAAAATTTATGGATAAAAATAGGGGTTTTGTTGGATATTATTACCTGAGATTTACCACTTGCGCATAATTTTTATATGGAAAACGTTGTTGTTTTTGTTGTTTGCAAATGTCAGGTTATTTGACTACTAGGTCATTTTACTTCTGGCTTCCCAATATTTACCTACAATATCATTGCTGGCTTCGAAGGACAAGAGTTAAGGTGAACTGAATATGGAAAACGTAAAATTCCCACGTTAAGGTTCATTAATAATATTTAATAGTGACCAATCTCCTTCCTATATTATTTCAGACTCACGCCAAAGATCGGGTTCCCCTGGTCGGAGATTCGCAACATTTCCTTCAACGATCGCAAGTTCATCATCAAACCGATCGACAAGAAGGCGCCCGACTTTGTGTTCTTCGCGCCCCGCGTGCGCGTGAACAAACGCATCCTAGCGTTGTGTATGGGTAATCATGAGCTGTATATGCGTAGACGCAAACCGGACACGATCGATGTGCAACAGATGAAGGCACAGGCCAGAGAGGAGAAGAATGCTAAGCAGCAGCAGAGGTAAGGGATTGAATTTGTCTTTGATGTCCTGGACCACAATTAGAGTTTAAAATTTAGTCTCATTTGCTGATTTCAATTTTTTTAGCCGATTAGATTGCTTAATTCAAGAGTTAAACAAAGTTTAATATCGGTTTGTGGACCCGGTATTATATTTGTCTGTCTGTTTCTCCAACGGATGATCATATTTAACTCTTTCAGGATATTTTCTCATGGGGGCCAATTGGACCTAAGAGGAAATCTTTTTCCGAGTGAGTTCGACAGTTCCATTTATTGTATATTTCCAGAGACAAGCTACAGCTGGAGATCGCTGCCAGAGAGAAGGCCGAGAAGAAACACCAGGAGTCTGTGGAGAGACTCAAACAGTTGGAGGTGGAGATGGCGAAGAGAGACCAGGACCTGATGGAGGCTCAGGAGATGATAAGACGTCTGGAGGAACAACTCAAACAGCTACAGGCCGCCAAGGAGGAGCTGGAGGCCCGCCAAACCGAACTACAGGTAAGAGGAACAGTTCTGTTTCGAGAGTTTTGTATTGTGTTTTTTCGATGAAGAAAAGTTGGGTATAAGAGCTCCTTGCCACTTTTTTTACACAAAAAGCCCTCTCTGGGGCTTAGATGTAGGGCAAAGAGCTGAAACAGCCCCTAAAGCTTATACGAATTAGCCACTTGAAAAATAATAAGTTGGTCAACAAATATAGTAATAACTTATTAATCGCCAGTGATAAGTAATAATTAAAATTATAACTAGTAGGTATAGCTTCTGAAACGTTACCATTGTGATACTTTCAGGTATCACACATGAGCCTTTTCTAGATGATGTTGTAACTATTCTTAAATACTTCCAACTTGCTTTGCAAATCAAACTTACAATTTGCTTGAATTAGACCATAATCTGAGTTCGAACTTGAAACTAGATTAAGTTTTACTGATAATAATAAGCAATTTGATTGGTTGATGTTGAATTTTAGCTTGAACTTCAGCCAATTAGAAACCAGTCTAACCTGAACAAGGTATAAAACTCGGATTGTGGTCCTAGACACTAATCGCACATTACCCAATAATAATAGTGCTTATAATAATAATAGTGCTTATTTATACTGCTCGCATAGGACTGAAAAGTCCCTTTACTCTAGCAGTAGGCTACTACTATTATTGTGGTAAGAAGAAGGAGGAAATCTATACAAATTGTTCTTAAGGATGAAATTCGAGGAGAAAAAAATGTTTCTCTTTACAAATTGTCGAAGATAATTTCCTAAGCAAACCTTATTCTTCTCTGAAGCCTCGAAGCCTGAACTTTAGGATTTTTAACGAAATCCCCCCTTTTTTTCCCACATCTTTTCCCCCTTCTTCTTCTTCTTCTTCTTCTTTTTCTTCATCTTCTTCTTCTTTTTCTTCATCTTCTTCTTCATCTTTTTCTTCATCTTTTTCTTCTTCTTCTTCTTCTTCTTCTTCTTCTTCTTCTTCTTCTTCTTCTTCTTCTCTTCTTCTTCTTTCTTTCTTTCTTTTTTTCAACTTTTTTCCCAAGTTAAAAATAGGTGCACCCGTGCACACACAGAGAAAGCATTTAATATCTTGCACGAAATCAGCATTGAATGCTTATGCTTAATTAAAGGTAAGTTAAGGGGAAATAGGTTTCGTTTCCGTGCCGAATATAGGTGAACTTGCACTAGTTTTTGTTTTATTTTTACCTTTTTTTATTTATATTAAAATTGTTTTTTTTTTTTTTTTTTTTTTTTTTTTT